>NC_133648.1:96979917-97196247 GCF_009905375.1 Apium graveolens
TAAAGGAAGCGAATATTCAAGGCTGATCCACTTATGCTAGTTCAGGAATCTCTGGCCAGAGTGAATGAAATTAGAAAGGAGTTTCTAATTTACATAGAACTACGCATAGTAAATGGTAAGCAAGTGATTAAATTAGATAGGCTTGACACGAGATCCATGCCTTGTATTTAATCGGGACATTGTAGGGTAGAAGGAGTTTATTGTACGGTAACTATTCACTGAATAGGTTCTTGGTATTCTAAGCAGTGAATTCATATTATCCGGATAGTCGCGATATGCTGAGAAGTATCCCTCACGATGTAGAATAAATGTGATTAATTAATTAATCATATTTAATAAATTAGAGAATTTATATAAATAATGATAAAATAGTTTTATTATTATTTATTTCTACTACCGGCTTAATATTGAACCTACAGGGTCACACCATAAAAAGAGAATGATTTAATGGTGGAGGAATTAATTAATAATGGCTAATAATTATTTATTTGTGAAATAAATAATTAATTGGCAAATTTAATAATTGATTAAATGAGATTTAATTGATTATAAATTAATTAAGAAAAGTTCTTAATATTATTAATTAAGGATTTAATTTTTTGGAAATTAAATCAAGAGAGAGAATTATTTTTAAAGTGTTTAGAAAAAGGATTAATAATTAAAAGGTGTTTTAATTATTAATGAGAATAATAAATGGGATAATAATAATAATATTTATGGGAAAATTTCAGCTGAAAATTTTTCCTATAAATATACTATTATAGACCCTATTTTTATTCGAACCCAAAAACCCAAAAGTTTTAGAAAAACAAATTCTCTCCACCTCCTCCTCCTCCTTAACGTCGTTTTCTTGGTGGATACCGGTGGAGTGCTTCACGTTTGAGGAGCAGCTGCTAAGGATCTCCGATCGTTGCTTTTGGATCGCATATTAAAGGTTAGTAATCGATCCCCTCGTTTTTACCACGATTTATATGCTTTTATTTGGATTTTATGTGTGTAAAATTGTTTTACCTTGCCCCCGCTGCGATTAAAATCCAACAGATATGACCATCACTTTCTCTCTCAAAGGTAAGGATTACTGTATTAACTGTGATGATATACAGTCCTGTTTTAAATTACCTGAAAACAATGCCATGACACCACACACTGATAATGATGTATCTAGCATGTTAGATTCCATAGGCTATTCCCTTGATTCTACTAGTTTAGGCAGTATTAAGAGAAAAGGCCTTAGGAAAGAATGGAGTTTTCTTAGTGATGCCTTTATCAAGGTTTTCTCTGGGAAAATTAGTAATTTTGATGCAATAACTTCATCTCTTGTTAATATGCTCTATATGCTGGTTTCTGATAGGTATTTTAATTTTAGCAATTATGTTATGCTAGAATTGGGTACTAGGTTATGTAACAAGGCAAATAGACCTCATAACATCTACTATGCTAGATTCTTTATGTTATTGGCTAATCATGTTGCTGAAGGTTTGGTCAAACTAATGAGAGTAATAAACTCAAATGCTGGGCACAAGAGAAGAGGGTCCTTGCAGACCTTTTGAGAATTAACCTCAACAGTCAGGTGCCATTGGTATATTTACCAATCATGAATGCACCTCAGGTAAGTGAGGTAAATACTTCTTCAACTCCTACTACTTCCAACCCCATCATTTCTTTGCCTTCAAGTGTGACCATGGGATCTGTGTTAATGTCCCAACAGATTCCTACCAAGGCCACCAAACCTAAAGTTTCAAAACCCAAGTCAAAGAAAGCCACCTTGTTGTCTCTCAAAAGATAACAGTTGTAACACCTACCATGAACCTTGAGGGGAGTGTACAGGGTGTTAGTGGTGAGGGGAGGGGTGAACATCAAGAAAACCCCCAGAATAAAGTAGGAGAGGTGAGTGGTACCCAAGCTAGCCAAACCACAGTTTCTCAAAAGACTGTGGTGGTTGAAAAGAATTCAAACTCATCCCTAGTTGCATCCTCCCAAAAGGGTGCAGCTATTGAAAATAGTCCCCAACCAGGGACACAGAACAAAAGAGGGAGGGACACTGAAGCCACACACTCACCTGTAAAAGCCTTCACAATAAGAAAGAGGGTCAAAACCCTTGTTTCCACACAGGGTGCACACACTCCACAGATACAACCACCTGTATCTATGCCTTCTCAAATTCAGCTTGATGTGACTCCAACAAATATGGAGTCACAGCCCCCATTCTCTTAAAATTGACATACATCAATCACCAAATTCTCCATCACCATCTCTGGATGTGGACATGATATTCACATCAATTCCTGATTCTCCCTCTTTACAACTCAGGGAGGAGCCCCACTCAAATACTGGTGATCATCATCTTTTAGATGATTTGTTGGATCATCAGCCAATTCTTTCAGACTTAGTTGAAGAATCTGTGTCACCTAAATTAAAATCAATCCACACAGATTCAACAATTATGTCACTTTCAATTTCTACTTCTTTTCCTTCTTCAACGGATATTCCTCATCCGTTGACAAGTGGTTGTTTTCAACGGATAAGCTTAACAACAATTATCCATTGATACCATCAGTTTTAACTTCAACGGATACTCCTTATCCGTTGATGGTCTCTACACAAACAACTGAATTAACTCCAAGTGTAGAAGACATGGTTCTTGTACAATCACTTCTAGGATTGAGGGAAGGGAGTGAAAACTTGAGTGAGAGGCTGGGTTGCTCCCAGGCAAAAGGAGAGCTTGAGAGTCCAAATATGCATGCTATTTCTTCCAGCATGGCAAAAGAAAGTGAGAGGAGTACCACCTTAGTAGGTGAAGGTGAAGGTGTGAGGAGTGTGAGCCATGGGGAGCCCCTGATGCAAGAAAAGAGAGAAATTGAGAGAAAAGCAGGTACATGAGGTATAAGGGTGGATCCAGCCATTGCTAGTGAGTCAATGATTGTGGATGATGTTGAAAAGGAAAGACAATTTCAGCAACATTACAAAGCTGTAATTGATAACATTTCCTTGGATGCTGACACTTTTACTCATCTTGTGTCAGCCTATCAACTGTTGACTATTCAGGGCAATGAGGAGGCAGAAAAGACTTTAAATCTAGTACATACTTCAGAATCTCTACAAAGGGATAAAGCTGCTATCAATAAGATGCATTCTATAGTTGGTGAGCCATCTGAAAAATTTGGAGTAAATTCTAATGATGATGACTCTGATTCTTTTGATGGAAGCATGAACTTAGGGGGAGCTGAAGGCCCAAGTTCTATTCCAGAATTACCTGAATGGGCATTGACAAAGGAGTCTACACCAGGGTATTTCAATGTATCCTTAGTCAAACAAGTCATGTCTATCCAAAAGGCCATTCAGGAAACTTCAAATGCTGGTACCAAGGCTATTCTTCAAGCCCACCTAGATTCTCTACATCTCATGAAGCTACAACAATTAAGACAGAATCTGAGTGTGGATGAGCTCAAGAAGGATATAGCTGACTTGAAGTCCTACAATTCTGAGAAGCTGGATTCAATCATGCCCTTTGGTACCATGCAGGAACTATTACTGAGACTGAGAAGAGAATCAGATGTTGAAAAGAAGATGTCCAAATTGGAGGAAATAGTTCAAGCCATTGAAAACTCTGTGGTCACCATTCTTCAAAATCAACAGTCTCAGACTAGTCTTCTAATGCAACTGGCTAAAGCATAGGGCTTGACCCCTCTCCTTGATGATAACAAAAAGGGGGAGAATAAAGGGGAAGGGGAAGGGGAGCCATCTACATATATACAAATATCAAAAGTGCTAGTTCCAGCCATCACTACTTCTCCAACACTTCAAATCAAAGGAAAGCTTGATGGAATTAATCTAATCCAGCTAGCAGCAGCTGAGATGAAGGTGAAAGAGCAAAGGAGAAAAATTGATGAAAGGATGCAACAAGTGTTTGGCTCTTCAACTACAAAATCCTTATCTGTGAAACATAGCACAAAAGTTGAGCCAATCACAATGGAGCACAAGCTAGTAAGGAGGAATAAGGTTGGAGAAACTTCTTTCAGGAACCTGAAGCCCATGGTACTCAAGCCAACCACTATATTCAACAAGGACTCTACAAAGAACCCTCTAAGCTTTGCTCAACTAAAAGAAGTGGATTTTCCTCTTCCAAAGCCTGATGAAGACAAAGTTTTGGGTGGTAACATCATAAAGCATAAGGAGACCAAGGATATAGTGGAAAGAATGAATATGGCTATCATCTATAGAGAGGGAAAGAGCATCTGTGTGATGCAAGGACATCTCAAATTCTCAATAGCCAAGAGGGAAGAGACCAAGAGGCTAAAGGAAGAAGCTAAAAAGCTGAAGGCTGACAAGAGAGCACAAGCAAAGCTTAAAAAACAGCTAAAGTCAAGTCAAATTGAAGAAAAGAAGAAGATTGAAGACAAGAGTGAATGAGACAAGACTAAAAGCATAAATGGAGATATGGGGAATATGGTTGGTGAAAGTGTGGAGGAAAGGAGTGAGAAAAGAAAGGAATGGCAGAAAGGGAACAGAAAGAAGGTCAAGGCAGAAAGGAAGAGTGAAGATGACACTGAGGAAACCCAATCAAAATCTAAACCACTACCCTCTATTCCTGAACCTGTTGTGGCTGATCCCAGTATAAATATTCATGGTGAAACAATCATCCCTAAAGAGGAACCTATTGATTGGGACACCATCAAATTGCCTATCTTCCTAACTACCTCTCCACCACCAAAGAAACTGAAAAGAAAATCCAAATCAACACCTCCCCTAACCTCGAGTAAATTCACTCAGAAACATAAACCTAAGCCTAAGCCTAAGCCACAAGCCTCAAAGGATTATTATGTTCACATTTGTGACATAAAAGAACATACAGATATTGAACTCTTCCTGGATGAGCTGGAGAAAGTAAGGGGGATAAGTGCCTATAGACAGCTACCAGAAAGGCTAGTGTTCAAATATAAGGGAAATGTGGAAAGGACTTGGCCTCTTCAAAAAATTCTAAGTGAGGGCTATTCTACCTTGGTTGGAGTCTACTCAGCTATCAAAAGGGATACTGGCTTTACCAGGACTGCCAAAACTGAGATTCTCAACAAGATTGCCAGCATAAGGAAGAATTGGTGGGAGTCAAATTCCTTGCCTAGAACATTACTCATCCCTGAGCATGGAATCACAATTCATAAATCTCCTCATTGGTTGATGGAGTTCAGAGATAACAAAGGAGACTGAAGATTTTTCAGACTTGAAGACCAGCTTAAAATTGACAGTAATGAAACTCTCAAGGACATGCAATCTAAGTTGGACATCAGTGAAGAAGATGAAGTTGAATTCTACAGACAACTCCAACTCCAAGTAAAGGAAAATGAAGGAGGCTAGGGAAGAAAATAAGGGAACAAAGGAAAAGAAAATGATTTGCTCAGACTAAAGGAGCACCCTTGAAAACACTGTAAATCTTCAATTTTATCTCAGTACATACACTTTTGCGGCACTTTTGAATTTCTACTTGATTTCAGCTCATATTTTTGTTAAGTATTTTGTTATCATCAAGTTAGCCCTGAATTTATGCCTACAATTCTAGTAGACATAAATAGGGGGAGATTGTTAGGAATATATGTATTAGTTTGATGATAAGTTAAACAAAATATTTAAGTAGAAATCTAGTGTTTGTAGCCTCAACGGATAAGACCATCTTGCCTATCCGTTGATGGAGTAGCTTTACTTAAAAATAAGTTTAGTTTTGTAGCACATTTCAGTCTCTGCATTTAAGTTATAATTCTTAGAAGTTGTGGGAAATTATAAGTCATGTTGACTACTAGTGGATATGCAAATAGGAGGGCTAATTGTAAATATTTCATGCCTTGTAATTTTGTATAAATGAAGTAGTATCTACTGATAGATTAAAGGTCTTTAACGGATGAGAAACAAAGCTTCAACGGATGTCTCTAAAGCTTCAACGGATAACATGCATCAACGGATGAGTGCATCAACGGATAAAGCATCAACTGTTAAAGTATCAACGGATATCACTAAAGCATCAACGGATAAAGCCATCAACGGATGAAAGTTTCAACGGATGCTTAGTTCCATAGCAGTTGATAGTGACAATTCATAAGTTGACAGAGGCACATGGGTTGACAGAGATAATTGGAATGTGGTAGTCTCTTGGAGGAATCAAGAAAAAGCAGCATTTTCATTCTGGTGCAAACAAGGAAGTATTCAAAGATTCACAGATTATCTTAGATTGCATTGGATAGAGAAATGAAGAAGAAACATGTGAAGAACTATTTTAATTGTAATTTATCTTTGTCTTCACTTGTAAACTTGGTGATATATAAACCAAGTTGCAGCTAGTAATTAGGTGTGAATTTTCCAGAGCTGTTTAGAAAAATATAGAGAGAAAATCATCTAGTTTGTACTAGGAAGCAACTGTGATCAATTCTTTGTATCACAGATTTTCTGAAATACACATCTCTGGTGGAACAACAAATCCACCAGAAAAGTTTTTAAAGCCTTTGTGTTCTTTACATTTGTGTCTTGAATATACATCTGTCTGCACCTGCTCAAAGCAATTCACACACATCTGTTCATCATAACACTTAGCTTTTGAAACTGCTCAAAACTTGAAAAAGTTTTGAGATTTACATTCAACCCCCCTCCTGTAAATCTCATTGTTACTTCCTTGGGAATAACAATATTTATGAATAAAATATTAGTTAGTTTAGGGAAGTGTTAGTTTAGATAAAAACGCTTGTCAAACAACTTCTCATTATTTGAGAAAGTGATTTGAAGTAATATTTTGAACTCTAACAATATATATTGTACATATATTATACTAGAGTCATTATATTTTAAGTCATATACTAACTTCATAAATTTCGTATCTCACATGATTTTGAATAAATTCTAAACTAATATTATGACTCGAAGAGTTTGTTGTTGAGTACATACTCCTTAAAACTTGCTATTAAGCAAAACTTTTACCGGTAAGTTTAGCTGATAATAAGTTTTATATTAATGGTGTAATCATATCAAATATCACGGCAACATGATTTTAAAATTTTTGAAATAAAAAAATCATGCTAAAATACATAATAACAAAATTATAATAATTTTACATATAAATTTTATAATATATATTTTTTAAAATTAGTTGTAATTAATTTAAAGTGTAATTAGATATACTTTAAAATATAATTATTTTAATATAGCCTAAGGATTTTCATTCGTTTGATTTTAAATCCTACTTTTTCCGATTAAAAAGAAATAAAAATAACAAAAAATTGACTTAATGGAGGGTCAAAGAGTATCGTTGAGGCTGCAGAAGCCAATTGAATCAGCGGCAATGGATAGTAGCAGGTGGAAAACAATGAGAAGATGCGAAAGCAACGGGGGTGTGGAGACTCTACCCGGTAGTTTATTGATACAAGAGATTCTTATGAGACTCGATATCCAAGCCCTTTGCTCCGTTTCTTGTGTTTCCAAACCCCTCCGTTTCGCTGCTTCTCAAGCCCTCTCCACTTTCTCCTCTCTCGATCTCTCTGTATCCCCTCTCTCTCTCTCTCTCTCTCTCTCTCTCTCTCTCTCTCTCTCTCCCCCTCTCTCTCCCTCTCCGTGTTTTCATGTTTTCTGTTGTAATTTATTGTAAAGGGAATTTATTTATATTGGTTACTTGTTGACAGGGATTTTCTCCTGATGCCGACTCGCTCACACAAAATTTTCCAAGGTTTACAAACCTCAAAACTATTACAGTTGATTGTCTCCATCTTGTTGATACAGATGTCACGAATATACTTGGTGCACATATCGAAGAATTGAAGTTGCTTAAGTGCTCTTCACTTTCTTCAAATGTTCTTGCTTCTATCGGAAATTGTTGTCCCAATTTAAGGCTACTTGTATTAGAACTAATAGATACGGGTAACCCCGGTATATTCAACAGTAATCTTGATCAGCTGCTTCAGGGCTGCTCGCGCTTAGAGGTATAACTTTATCTTGTGATGTGTGAATATTTTCTTTGTTGTACTGGTGTTTTTCGCCAGCCATTCACTTTGCAAGCTAAAGCAATCTTGTTTTTTTCCAGTCTTTGTGCATTAAGATACGAGGATTAAAGGATTATGCGGACGGTTTCAGATCCATCCAACTCCACCTCCCTGAAAGTCTCAATTTTTTGAAACTACGACCAATTTTGGAGAGTAATGCTATCAATTTAATTCATAGAATTGGTGTTATTAAATACTTAAATGATACCATTCCTGTCAGTCCGAATTCCTCCGTATTTAACTTGCAGAGCATATCACTTGTCTTGGATGTTATCTCTGACGAGCTTATCTTTGCAACTGCAAATTCCTTTCCTTTGCTGCTTGAGTTGGATCTGGAAGACAGGCCATTTAACCAACCAAGAGTTCCCCAAGACTTGACCAACATTGGGCTTCAGGCCCTGACATCGTGCCGACGTTTGATTAGCCTCTCTGTTGTACGAAGTCATCGAAACTCTCCGGTATATTTTAAAAACATAAACGATATTGGTTTTTTCCTGCTTGTAGAGGGTTGCAAAAATCTAGAGTCAGTGAGAGTAGGTGGGTTATCTATAGTTAGTGATGCTGGTTTTGGTTCAATCCTGCAATCCTGCAAAAAGCTAAAAAAGTTTGAGGTTCGTAATGCATTACTGTTGTCAGATTTGGCCTTGATTGAAAGTCTTGGGGGATCATGCTCTCTTGTTGAGCTAAAATTGGTGTCATGTAGTCTTCTGACTAGTGCCTTCTTAGAGGATATGAATTCTTCAAGTATGTTGCAGGTACTTGACCTTAGTGGATGTAGAAGTGTAGCTGATGCCTGTCTTTTATCTGTTTCATCTATCAATACTTTGAACACCCTAGATCTGTCTGGAGCTGATGTTACTGATAGTGGATTGGCCTTTCTGGGTAAAGGAAATTCACCTATTATACGTTTATGCCTTAGAGCCTGCAAGAGAGTAACCAATAAAGGTATCAGTCTGTTGCTAAATGGAGGAGGGCGGATTCCAAAGACGCTGTCCGCTTTAAACATTGGAGGTATTCGGGGAATATCAGATGAAGGCATTCAGACCATTTCTACAATTGCCCTGGCCCTATCAGAACTGTCTATAAGGTATTGCCATAATGTGACAGATGCTTCAATCAAAGAATTGGCTTCTGCCAGTAGGTACGAAGATGGCGGCAAATTACTTAAGAAACTTGATCTCTGTCACTGTATTGGTTTGTCTTCCAACTCATTGGAGACACTGAAGAGTCCTTACTTTCGTGCTCTAAAATGGCTTGGTGTTGGATCAACCCGCTTGACTGATAAAGGAGACACTGCATTAGCTGATGTTTGCAGTAAAAGGCCTTGCCTAACTCTTTGTAAGGGAGGCTGTGAGGTGGGATGTGATGATGGTTGGCAGTACCACAGATCTTCTAGAGCTTAATGTTTTCTTTCTACAAATGCAAATGGAACTTTGTTGCACTACTTTTCTGTATCATCAGGTTCTTAGTTTACTTTTTCGAGATGAATTTCAGTTGTGCCTCGTCTAAACTGTTGAAAGGGGCGATTAGACACGGAAAGAAACAATATCGCAGATGATACAAAGTGTAAATTTGCCTTGCTCTTTCTGTCAATTTGGGTGTTTACAATGATGTACTATTTCATATTTCAAGGACTAAGACTATCATTCACCAACTGCATCAACAATGTTTCTACATAGTTAATACTAATATGCCATTTATTAAGAAAGAACATTTAATGAAGTACCAATTAAACGGATTCTACACACTTACACTCCGATTCATATACCATTAACCTGGCTTGATTTCATGATCCAAGCTGCACATACATCTTTCACAAAATGCATCAACAATGGTGCTGTAATTAAATTACTTACTAGTTACTGCTTCCCAGCAAGGATGGATAATTCCAGAACTCTAATTTTACAATCTTCGAAATATTTTCAGAAAATAAAAATAATTTTCTTTTTCAAAATTTTTTTTTGAAGCAAGTTCAGCCCCTATTTTAATGCATTTTAGTATTAACTCCCTGGTTGGAGAACGATACTTAGGGAAAAAGAAACATTGGACAGAATTAGAATAAAACAGTCTGGTGATTACATCCCGGGTAAATCGTTATTTCAATGTTCAACCTACTCATATGTACTAAAATGAAACACAAAATGATTTAGCTCGAACCCCCCAACAGTGATGAGATGGAAATAGGCAAGAACTATATGCTTCCTAAATAAGGGAGCAAAGTACTTTTTCCTGTCAAGACTCAAAGGCACATGACCATAAAATCCTAAAATGTATATGCTATAAAAGGAGAGCGGTCAAAAAGAGTAGGGTGCATCAAGTGAAGTGATTCATCTGCAGCTTCTATATAAATGCAGATCTTCCTCCCCTTCGACTGTGTCGGTCATAGGCAGTGTTAAATTTGTCAACTAGCTCGTTCATAGTACTGCAAAAGCATATTAGTGATTATGTCAAACCATTAATATATATCGGCCGATGTAATTCAACAGCAAGTGAATTCTTTTTCATGCACTATCTGAAGGTAAAGAAATTCAAATAAACAACATACAGAGTTTAAAATTTAGATGAAGAGATATAAACTACAAATTTAGTGCACTAGTTGCAGTTCCGAATTCCTGCCACCCTGTTGTACCCAAAGCTTTAATGAATAGTACTATGAAAGAAAGGTGGACTATTAACTTTTGAAAAAGCCAAAGCATATATGGATAAATATTATGAGAGGGATATCCTAGCCTAATAAATATGGGAAAAAGGCAGACATGGATCATGCACGTGCCAAATTTGTATCTGTATTAATGTGCCCTTTTCATTAATGTCCCCTTCCCAAAGAACAAGTCCCCTGGTTAGCTGTACTTGGTCCTATGGCTAAAATATTAAAGTAAACAAAATCTACAAAAACATCACTCCAATGGCTTAAATATCAAATATGAACTAAATCTAAAAAACATCAATCCAATGCATAGTCTAAAATACATTATTGAATAACAGGTTCTTAATACTGAACCAATCATTCATTTATGCATTTATACATTCAAGTATTGCTATACATAGGAGTGTTGTATTTGTAAATTTGGTTCTATATTTTAGCTATAGGATGATTTATATTTTATAGTAATAGTTATCCTTGCCACATCACCAATCCAAGAATTTTTCAGTTCATATAAATTTGGTTCTATTTTGAAATCAAGCATTCAAGCACATTTTCTTACTTGAGCACAAACATTCCCTTAACGGTTCCTAAGGGATGGATAACATATAGTATCTAGTTTTTATAGTAAAATCTATAAAAATGTCAGTTTATAGTACATGAAATAACAAATTTGGTAAAAAAAAATATCATACCTTGAGCAGTTGGTAAACATGGCCAGGTAACTAACCAAGAGCGTATCATTGTAGTCCTACAAAAGTGAATATGCATTAGACAAAGACTGATTAGAATCATATCACTATTCTGTTAATAATTTTTTTGGAAAAGCCTGTTAACTTGTTGATAATAAATTCAAGATAGCATGCACATGCTTAGTCACAACCACACACACAGAAAAACAGATTTCTTGTTTGTAATTACTGCAAAAAATTTCAGCCTACTTTTGTTACCCGATTGGAGCAACAAAATCCAGTTACACCAAAAAAATATACTTGATCAGCCTCAACACAAAATAATTTGCAGAAGCAAATCACTCACCATCAAGAAATCATCTTGAAATTTTAGTGACTCAACTGCTGGCAATCTCCTTAAAAGACTAGAAACTTGTCTTAGCAATGAATTCTCACAAGCCATCTCACCTGCATTTGAAGCATGAATTCTTTTGATACTCTTCAACATTTATTTGTGTTTATTAGATTTTGAGTTTGTAACCATTTGCATCCCAATTTTTTTTCCAGTAGAATCATGGAACAGTTGTGATTTAAGAGATTATTGTTGACTATTATGCATTGTTTCTAGTATAAAATCATAAATAATCAAAATTTACTTCAGACTCTGGGAAGGAGCAGAATAAACTTCAATAGTTGCATAAAGGATTAGTTACACTTTCTAAACTTTGTATGAGGAGACGTGGACAAAGTGAAAGGATATTTGCAGCACTTGCAACTAAATCTGCCTAGGCAGCCACAAAAAAACGTTTTTTTAACACTTTAAAAGGAAGAAGAGCTTGCGAAAACATTAAGTGGCGCCATTTTGTTGGATAGTTTATTGATAATTTTAAATGAGTTGCTGCAACTACGTTTACCTCGATAGGCAAAGTAAGATCAAGTTTTTCAATGATAATTTGCTATATTTTTTAACAACAGAAATACCTTTTTCCATAGCAAGAAGATAGTGGTGAAGAACTCTGATTCTGCTATTCAGCATCTTGATGGCACTGTGTATGCCTGTAAGGTGGGCAGCCACTACACAATACAGACACTAATAAGATCTTCAAACTTCCTTGGCTCAATAGAAAAAGGAGATACATCTATATTATGATCTCCACAAGTTCATTTTGAATCAAAACAGAAGAAGGCATTCAAGATTCCACAATATTAGGAGAGCGGGTGGAGAGAGCTTACACTGTGTCGCGGCTGAACCACCATCCGAAGGTTTAAGATGTGCAACATGGTCAACCGAAATACGTTCTGCCTCTACTGTCTAAAAGAATTGAGATGAAAAGTAATCAGTCTTCTCGTCTCAAATATTTATTGAAACATAATGTAAAACCAACAATAAATCAAACCTCGATGCTGTAGCTTGAACGAACGAAAATTAGTTGGGGGATTGCGTCTATGATATGCAGCTCTGATTACAATGCTTCACGTCAGTAAAGGGAATAAAGAGATAGAAGACGAGTATTTTTAAAATAGTAGGGTTTTTTGTGTGTGGCTGGGGGAGATATTAGAACCATAATTATACTGAATGTAAAAACCATGCTCAAAAGACAGGGATGCAGAGTGGAAAAGATGATACGCATTGATAACTCTGAACTATTATGAACTAGATTTGCAGATAACCGATATTGAACAAAGGAGAAACATTGCTATGTGTTAGGCTTGGTGCAAATTAAACATGAATCTCGAAAATATCACATGCTGGTCCTAGTGGCAATTTGAAACACCAGTTACATACCACTTTCAAATATAGACACAGGGAGATCTTTCTGTGCATGGTTGATTGAAGGATTCAACAGTACGAACACTGGGCTCTCATTAATATCCATCAACTGTAAATAGAAAGGCACAATCATTATTCATCTTACTAAAACAACAATATTAAAGTCAATTTTCAGCAGTTCAATATTCCACCCATTCTAGATTATGGAGAGTGAGATTTAGCTACAACGCCTAAATTAAGTTGAACACTTCAAGGTCAAGTACAAGCACATGTACACATGTGCGTGCGTGTGTGCGTAAAACAGAAACTTTATAGTGATGAACATATGGCCATGTATACATGTACCAACAAAACTATATATATTTGTACCCATGTATTGAAAATATCAAAAAAATAAATATAGATTAATAATTAAATTTATCAAATAGAAAATTCAATCCTCCATAGCATCCCAATTTGGGGTGCTGGAAAAAATCCTTTAACAGTTGAGATTTTAAACCCTTTTTAACCACAACTCTTCATTTTAAAATTTTTTAACACAAATAGACAAGATTTATACATTATACATTCAAACAATCCACTCAATATTCAAATTAAAAATGTGCAACTGCTACTACTTTTTCAACTTACAGATTTGTGAATAATCATATCTGATTCCTGCGCATCACTCCCAGTTGAATACCATCCAAGTATGTAGAAGTTAGGGAACACTTTCTTATCTGCTCCAATCATATTCAAACAATGATAAACAACACAACTAAACCCTTCTAAAAAATAACACAGCAGTATCCACATACAACATACCTAATAAATTAACTTACAAACAAAAAAATCCTACAAGTAGTTTTATATTATTACTTGAATTTTAGTACTCCTTATATTTGTGAATCATAACCTTTGTTTTAATGTTCACAATCCAATATATTTCTAGTGCGTGCAGGAGATCTGTAAAGTTATATGCTGCGATGACTTTTAGTATAAATACTTCACTATTAATACTCAGATAAATTAATGACCTTAAAGGATTAATATGTTCTCCGGAAATTATAGACACGGCGCATTTTAATGTGTCCTTCACGGATTTAGTTTAACGAACGTGTCCTCAATATTACAAATTCAGCAACAAGTTACATATAAGCACAAATGCTAACAAAGATGTATCCTATACAAATAGGAATTTTATGGAATTTTAGTAATTTCTCTATTTGTTAATTAATAGCTCTAATTTAAGTTAGCAATGATGTATATAGTGAAGTCCACAACGTGTTATAGCTAATACACCTACAGTATAATCTCGATAAATCAATCACTTTTTTTGATAACACATATAGTGTATTTTGAACTACGACAAAGCAATAAAATTCTCCGATTCCGAAGCAATCAAATTATACACAAAAAAAGTAGAAAAAGTGAAAAGAACGACTGACAGAGCTCCTGCTTCTTCAAAAGAAAAGCGCGATCGAGAGACTGAGTAGATTCATCGAAAAGAAGCTCGAAGCTGTTGAAAATCTCAACGGTGCGTCCTCTTTGAACACCGATCACACAGCCAAAAACCCTAGGCGCAGGCAACGACGCCGTATCGCCGTTGGACTGAGGAGAAGGACCGAGAGATTGAGACCTGACGCGAGTGAAGTGATCTGAGATGTTGACTATAACTAAAGGATGGAGCTTGAATGTGAGATTGCTGCTTGATGATGACGCCATTGCTTGCTTGATTTCTAGGGTTTTTTCGATTGATGAGTGTTTGGGATTTTCGGGGAGTGAAGGGTTTTATAAATCTGCTTTTGTCATTTTGTAATGTGGTTCTTTATTTTGGTTTTGGCTTTGTATTTTTTTAATTGTAAAAGAAGTTATTAATGGAATACAGTTTTATAATTAATTAAAAAATTATTTACAAAAAAAAAAAGATAATGTAGACCAATTGGGTAGCTCGTAATTTTAAAGTTGCATCAATTTTTAAACCTTGACTAATTTTCCATCTGAGAAATTTATTTAATTTTGATGGTCGTGGGATCATTGTTGAAGATTTTAAAAAAAGATCTATATGTACATAAATTTGAATTATTATATATGAAAACAATTTGTTTTGTTAATAAAATTTGATAATGATACATGTAGCTCGTTGACAAACACAAAAAAATCTTTTAAAATTTAAATTTAAGAGGTGACTTATTTTTTCTTAAAATATTTTTCAACCAAAGACACTTTTCAAAAACGTTATCTTAAAATTGTATCCACACAACTCTTTTTTATTTATTTTACAACAAAAAAATTGTTATTATTATTTAGTCCCCCGATCCTTTACATATATTTTACTCATGGCATGCATTTTTAGGCTTACTATAAAATATAGTTATATAATTTATTTTTAGAATTTTTTTTGTCTGTATAAAAGTTTAAATATTATATTTTTATTTTTAAAAAAAAATAAAATTATTTAGAGAATCATGTTGTACGTGAGTCTTAAAATACGTGTTAATTCCCCTTCCACCAATGTAAACAACCCACTAGGACTAGGACTGGGGAGTATAAAACAACTAGTTTACTAAGCTACGCTTTATAAACGTACTTTTAAATAAAATATATAAAAATAAATTGTATTTTCGGTTCCGTGTTCGTCATTTTGAAATTTTGAATATTAATTTTGGAAAAGAAATATCATTTTTTTCTGAAATCTTTTTCAATTTTCTTGCGACGGAAACTCTTGATTCTAACCCAATATCAAGTAAACTACATTGCAACGACCTTATAAAACTCGAGTTTTAGCGTACTACTCACGCATCCATCAATTTGATTGATATGCGTATTAACTACGGATTTATGATCAAACTAAATAATAAATATAAGAACAAATCTCAAAATATAACAATAATAAATGAAAGTACTGAAAGAGATATGTTTTAAGTCCAATCATGTATGAGGATTTAGGAATAATTTTTATGTAATCTGTTTTAATTTCATTGATATTAATAAAAGGCTTGTTTTGTTTTTATTACGGGCTCTATCTATTTAAATGTTTAAATAAGATATACCACAGTTTAGAGTAAACCTTTTTATGGATTGTGATGAGATCATAATAATGAGACCTAAAAGATGATAATTCTAAACTTAAATAGTTCCTGGTCGTAGGATTACTAACTGGTAATTAATAATCCGCAAAGATCGGTACATACTATGCTTGCTTCATTATGAAGGATGTCTGTTCTCATAGACATTTGTGTGGTGACACTATAGCTAGTATGTAGGTGCTTATTATAGAATAAGTTCACTGAACATGACTCACACAGTTGAACAACTGATGGAGTTCACTCACGTGTCAGCAGTTGTTCACATAGTGATAGTTGTACAAGTATCCTTAGACTTGAGGTCATCATATTTATCTTGTGTACACTGAACTATGCTTTGGTTTAGTTCTTAGTCTCAAGGGACAATTATAAGGGCTCTACTGGGTATAGGAATTTGTACACGAAGATAGTGTATGATCAATAAAGGATCTACCCCTTCCAGTTAAGGAAAATAATATTCAATGCTGATCCACTTATGCTAGTTCAGGAATCTCTGGCCAGGGTGAATGAAATTAGAAAGGAATTTCTAATTTACATTAAATAGAACTAAGCATAGTGAATGGGAAAGCAAGTGATTAAATAAGATAGGTTTGACACAAGTTTCATGCCTTGTATTTAATCGGTTTGACACAAGTTTCATGCCTTGTATTTAATCGTGACATTGCAGGGTAGAAGGAATTGATTGTACGGTAACTACTCACTGAATAGGTTCTTGGTATTCTAAGCAGTGAATTCGTATTATCCGGATAGTCGCGATATGCTGAGAAGTATCCCTCACGACGTAGAATAAATATGATTAATTAATTAATCATATTTAATGAATTAGAGAATTTATATAAATAATGATAAAATAGTTTTATTATTATTTATTTCTACTACCGGCTTAATATTGAACCTACAGGGTCACACCATAAAAGAGAATGATTTAATGGTGGAGGAATTAATTAATAATGGCTGATAATTATTTATTTATGAAATAAATAATTAATTGGCAAATTTAATAATTGATTAAATGAGATTTAATTGATTATAAATTAATTAAGAAAAGGTTCTTAATATTATTAATTAAGAATTTAATTTTTGGAAATTAAATCAAGTGAGAGAATTATTTCTAAAAAGTTTAGAAAAAGGATTAATAATTAAAAGGTGTTTTAATTATTAGTGAAAATGGGTTAATAATAATAATATTTTATGGGAAAATTTTCAGTTGAAAATTTTCCCTATAAATATACTATTATAGACCATATTTTTGCCTCAACCAAAAAGATTTACAAAACCCTAATTATCTCCATCTCCCCCTCCTTCATTACATCGTTTTCTTGGTGGATACCGGTGGAGTGCTTCACACTTGAGGAACAGCTGCTAAGAATCTCCGTTCATCGTTTTTGGATCGCCATTAAAGACCGCCATCTTTCCATTAACGTAAAACTTCTTAAGGTAAACATACTGAACTACGAATTAAATATTATTTTTCGTGCCCGCAAGGATTGGCTCAGTTGGTTAAAGAGGGGAAAATTATCCTCTTGGTCACAGGTTCAAATCCCACGGGAGGAGAATTTATGATTATGCCTCCTGAGTCAGAGCCTGTCGCTTAAATGCGGTTTACCTGGTTCACGTGGTTTGCAAGCTATTGTGTGAGCCCGTAGGGTTTACCCAGTGCGCACCCGAAGGATAGCGGCTGCGGGTTACCTACGATAAAAATATATATATATATATATATTATTTTTCGCATGGATCCTGCGGAGGGTTTCGTTTTTTTTAAGATTTAAATTTACGTTTTCGCCGCGTTTATGTGCTAAAAACCCTTCAATGGTATCAGAGCTACTTGCGAAAAGTTTTTTAATTCGTTTATGTGTTTAATTGTTTTCGATATATGAGCATGTACGTGATTCGCCATGATTTGATGTTGATATAATATGCTTATATATGTATGGTTTTGAATATATGATATTCATGTGAGTTGTATAATCATAAGATGATTATGTAATCTGTATATATACTGATATATACATGATTTATATTTGTTATAATTATGAGAATCATATTAGATACGGATTCTGAATTGGCTGCTGCAGATTTGCTGAAATCTGGGTCTGGTGTCCGATTTACGCAAACGAATACCCTATTCCATAGGTAAACGAGCGTCTGAACAAAAATGATAGCTAAAGCTATCAACGACTCGTCTTTCAGGCGTTTGATGTCGTTTACTGCCCGTAAACAGTGATTCTTGTTTTTCTGATTTGATTCTGATTTTTCTGATTTTTATCATATTTTCTTTTTATGATTAGATCATGGATAATATGATATGTTAAGATCAGATTATGTGTTTTAACATGCTTTTATGTGTTGTATGAGCATGGTGGATGGTTATGTCCTTTCGACCTTTGTGTAATGGTTTTGGTTTTGGTTTTAAATACGACTTGCATGTCGTCAATCTTTGTAATCATAAATCTCAAATGTAACTCGAGTTATTCTTGTAAGTTCATTAGATTAGTTTTACTTTCAATCATGTAATGTAATTGAAGACTCAAGAAGGCTATCCAATGGAGGTGATACAAAGAAGAAGACGAGGCATACAAGAAGACTTATGTAATAGATAGTTGTATTTATTTCCATCACCATATTAGATTGACCTTGATCTTTATCATGAGCTTGATAAAGATCACATAGGATGGGGCCATAACCAAACACATTTACTTTATTGCACTTTACATTTACTTGTTTATTTAATTTTATATATGAGATATATGCCTATGTTTACCATGCGGTGATAGATTTAGGTGAACTTAAATCAATATAAGGCGTGCTCTAGAAAATCTAGAATAGGAATCGTTTCTTGCCTTAACAATAAATATTATGAATACGATCATGAGATTCTTGTGTTTATGAAACACGTAACTGAATATGAATTTTCAATATTGAGAGAAATGATGATTCTGTCAACAACAGATTTCTATCTGTAAGAAAGGGTAATTAAGTGACGTCTCTTGGCAATGCTCCACCCGATCTGGGAATCATCTGATTATCGATTATTGATTTGAAATATTTAATTTAAAAGGAAGAATCTCTTTATAATATGATTATGATTGTAACGTAATATAATTCCTCTAAAATTAAATAATATCAAGTAGTAATTGGCCAATGACACAACGGGCTTGTGTCGGTCATAACCTTCCAACATGGTAGAAAGTGGTTCTTATTTTTAAATCATTATCGTTTCGTGCTACAGCCGAGGGCTTTGATTTCGAAATAAGAAATACTTGTCTATTACATAGAGATGTGTACATTGAATTAGAATCTAAAGGTCGGTACGTGCTACAGCCGTGGGCCGTTGGAGACTGATTCAATTGTACGAAATGTTGGGTTAGACTTGACTTAGAATATTGAGTTTGTCGTGCCATAGCCGTGACTCAATTATTCAAGAGGCTAAACTTATATTAGGGAATAACATAAGATGTAATTGACAAAAGTTGTCTGCCTATTGAACATCACATGACATTTCGTGACACAACCGAGTTTGTGTGATGGAATGTAGGATCCCTATTCCCACTAGCATTATGAATGCTTAATTTTCATTTAGGGGGTTGAAAAAATTAGATAAACTAGTGGGAGACACTTATGAATAAAGACCTGATTCATATAGTGTTTTGAAATGAAATTGAATATTTTCTAAGTGTTGTTATGTGTTTATCATTTACAGATTTACTATATTCGTCATGTCTTCTGCACTGTCACTCCGGAGCATACTAGATGCTCACAAGTTGACTGGTCCTAATTTAGCTATTTGTTTTCACTGTAACAAGTTGGGGCACTGGAAGAGGAACTGCAAGGTTTATCTTGCAGAATAGAAGAAGAAGAAGGGTAGTAAGACTACCGCTTCTGATTCAGGCATGTTCATGATCAAAGTTAATATGTCACTAGGTCAAATTTCTACTTGGGTATTAGATACCGCCTATGGTTCTCATATTTGCAATACGTTGCAAGGACTAAAGGGAAGTAGGACTCTTGAAAAAGATGAGGTGATTCTACGTATGGGCAATGGAGCAAGGGTTGTGGCCATATCTGTAGGATCATTTAGTTTACATATGCCTACGGGCAAGACTATTATTTTGAATAATTGTTATTACGTTCCCTCTATTGTGAGGAATATTGTTTCTATTCCTATGTTGGATGTGGATGGTTTTTCATTTATTATTAAGAATAATGAATGTTCTATCCTTAGAGATAATGTTCTTTTTGGACGTGGCATTTTAAATAATGGTCTGTATGTATGTGACGTAGAGCATGATTTACTTCAGATTGAACAAACTAATAAAAGAAAACGAGATGATGAAAATCTGACCTATTTATGGCACTTTAGGCTAGGTCATATTAGTGAAAATAGACTGTGGATATTGCATAAGGAAGGGTTACTTGACCCCTTTGATTTTGAATCATATCCTACATGCGAGTCATGTCTATTGGGTAAAATGACCAAATCTCCATTTAGTGGACATGGAGAGAGGGCTGCAGATTTGCTAGGATTGGTACACACAGATGTATGTGGACCAATGTCTACGCAAGCCATGGGTGGATTTTCGTACTTCATTACTTTCATAGATGATAGATCTAGATTCGGATATGTGTATTTGATGAAGCACAAGTCTGAAGCCTTTGAAAAGTTCAAAGAATATAAACATGAAGTGGAGAAACAAACCAAACACAGTATTATAACTCTTCGATCAGATCGAGGTGGTGAATACTTGAATGAAGAGTTTCTAGATTATCTCAAAGAAAATGGTATAGTCTCCCAATGGACTCCTCCATATACTCCAAAGTTAAATGGGGTATCTGAAAGGAGAAATCAAACTTTGTTAGACATGGTTCGGTCCATGATGAGCTATGCGAATCTTCCAGTATTCCTATGGGGTTATGTATTGGAAACCTCGGCATATTTACTGAATAAGGTGCCTTCCAAATCTGTTCCTCAAACACCATATGAGATATGGAAAGAAAGGAAACCGAGTCTTAAACACGTTAAGATTTGGGGATGTCCAGCTTATGTCAAGAAAGTTGACCCAGTTAAGCTGGAATCTCGATCCGTAAAATATAATTTTGTGGGATATCCTAAAGAGACTTTGGGGTATTACTTTTACACTGATCATCGGGTGTTTGTCTCCATACATACTACCTTCTTGGAAAAGGAGTTTATCCTTGAAGGAAACAGTGGGAGCAAAATTGAACTTGATGAAGTTCAAGAAGCACAAATTACTACGGATCAAGTGGAAATACCTGTTCAGACTGAACAACCTTCTGTGGAACAGCCCATTCGTAGGACAGGGAGAGTGTCTCGCCAACCTGAGAGGTATTATGGCCTTGTCATTGAGGATGACAATGAGTTGTCAATCATTGATGATGACAACCCTGTGACCTATAATGAGGCTATGAGTAGTGTTGACTCAGAGAAATGACATAGTGCCATAAAATCCGAAATGGAATCTATGTATACCAACCAAGTATGGACTTTAGTTGAGGCGCCTGAAGGTGTTAAGCCTATTGGGTGCAAGTGGGTATACAAAAGAAAGATTGGAGCAGATGGCCAGGTGGAGACCTATAAGGCCAGGCTCGTGGCAAAAGGATTCAAACAAAGGCAAGGGATTGACTTTGATGAAAATTTTTCGCCTGTAGCCCTGTTAAAATCAATTCGGATTTTGTTTGCGATTGCTGCTTACTACGACTATGAGATCTGGCAAATGGACGTGAAAACGGCCTTCCTCAATGGGGAACTTGGGGAGGAAGTGTATATGACACAGTCAGAGGGTTTTCTTTTCAAGGGAAATGAACACCTAGTGTGTAAGCTGCTGCGAACCATATATGGTTTAAGGCAAGCTTCTCGTAGATGGAACATCCATTTTGATGAGACAATCAAAGAGTTTGGTTTTATCAAAAACATAGATGAACCATATGTCTACAAGAAGGTTAGTGGGAGCGCGGTAACATTTCTTGTATTGTATGTGGATGACATACTTCTTATAGGAAATGATATACCGATGCTACAATCAGTCAAAGTATGGCTATCAAAGAACTTCACCATGAAGGACTTGGGAGAAGCATCCTACATTCTCGGTATGAAGATCTATAGAGATAGATCTAGAAGAATGATAGGTCTTACCCAGGGTACATACATCCAGAAAGTGCTTAAAAGGTTTAGCATGGAAAACTCCAAAAGAGGTCTCATACCGATGAGCCATGGAGTGTCCCTTTCCGAAAAAATATTTCCTAAGACACCTGAGGAAAGAGAGCGTATGAGTTAGATTCCTTATGCTTCAACAATAGGATCTATCATGTACGCGATGTTGTGTACAAGGCTTGATGTTTCTTATTCAATTAGTGTGACGAGCAGATATCAGTCCAATCCAGGTGAAGACCGCTGGAAAGCAGTTAAAAACATCCTTAAGTACTTGCGAAGGACTCAGGACATTTTTCTTGTTTTTGGTGGTGAATCTGAGTTGAAAATAGAGGGTTATACTGACTCTAGTTTTCAATCAGAAAGTGATAGCAAATCCATGTCAGGGTACGTGTTTACTCTGAATGGTGGTGCAATTCAGATTGTTGAAAGAGGAGATGTCAACGTCGAGAGAGTTGACACACATAACAATGTAGCAGACCCACTCACAAAGCCACTTTCTCAGAGTCACTTTGATCGTCATAAAGATAAGATGAGTATTAGATACCAGAGTGATTGGCTTTAGTACAAGTGGAAGATTGAAAGAGATATGTCCTAAGTCCAATCATGTATGAGGATTTAGGAATAACTTTTATGTAATCTGTTTTGATTTTATTGATATTAATAAAAGGCTTGTTTTGTTTTTATTGCGGGCTCTATCTATTTAAATGTTTAAATAAGATATACCATAGTTTAGAGTAAAGCTTTTTATGGATTGTGATGAGATCATAATAATGATACCTAAAAGATGATAACTCTAAACTTAAATAGTTCCTGATCGTAGGATTACTAACTGGTAATTAATAATCCGCAAAAATTGGTACATACTATGCTTTCTTCATTATGAAGGATGTCTGTTCTCAAAGACATTTGTGTGGTGACACTATAGCTAGTATGTAGGTGCTTATTATAGAATAAGTTCACTGAACATGACTCACACAGCTGAACAACTGATGGAGTTCACTCACGTGTCAGCAGTTGTTCACATAGTGATAGTTGTACAAGTATCCTTAGACTTGAGGTCATCATAGTCATCTTGTGTACACTGAACTATGCTTTGGTTTAGTTCTTAGTCTCAAGGGACAATTATAAGGGCTCTACTGGGTATAGGAATTTGTACAGGAAGATAGTGTATGATCAATAAAGGATCTACCCCTTCCAGTCAAGGAAAAGAATATTCAATGCTGATCCACTTATACTAGTTCAGGAATCTCTGGCCAGAGTGAATGAAATTAGAAAGGAGTTTCTAATTTACATTAAATAGAACTAAGCATAGTGAATGGGAAAGCAAGTGATTAAATAAGATAGGCTTGACATAAGTTCCATGCCTTGTATTTAATCGTGACATTGCAGGGTAGAAGGAATTGATTGTACGGTAACTACTCACTGAATAGGTTTTTGGTATTCTAAGCAGTGAATTCGTATTATCCGGATAGTCGCGATATGCTGAGAAGTATCCCTCACGATGTAGAATAAATATAATTAATTAATTAATCATATTTAATGAATTAGAGAATTTATATAAATAATGATAAAATAGTTTTATTATTATTTATTTCTACTACTGGCTTAATATTGAACCTACAGGGTCACACCATAAAAGAGAATGATTTAATGGTGGAGGAATTAATTAATAATGGCTTATAATTATTTATTTATGAAATAAATAATTAATTGGCAAATTTAATAATTGATTAAATGAGATTTAATTGATTATAAATTAATTAAGAAAAGGTTCTTAATATTATTGATTAAGAATTTACTTTTTGGAAATTAAATCAAGTGAGAGAATTATTTCTAAAGAGTTTAGAAAAAAGATTAATAATTAAAAGGTGTTTTAATTATTAGTGAAAATAATAAATGGTTAATAATAATAATATTTTATGGGAAACTATAAATATACTATTATAGACCCTATTTTTGCCTCAACCAAAAAGATTTATAAAACCCTAATTCTCTCCATCTCCTCCTCCTTCATTACATCGTTTTCTTGGTGGATACCGGTGGAGTGCTTCACACTTGAGGAGCAGCTGCTAAGGATCTCCATTCGTCATTTTTGGATCGCCATTAAAGACCTCCATCTTTCCATTAACGTAAAGCTTCTTAAGGTAAACATACTGAACTACGAATTAAATATTATTTTTCGCATGGATCCTGCGGAGGGTTTCGTTTTTTTTTAAGATTTAAATTTACGTTTTCGCTGCGTTTATGTGGTAAAAACCCTTCAAGTACCTTACAATGAACTCTATAAGACCATATCGCTATACTTGCAAGCATAAATAAAAATCACAAAATACAAAAATTAGTATATTCACAACTTCAATCACGGCATACAATAAAAAATAATCATAAAATGAAGAGTTTAATTAATAAACAACATTTAGGTATGAAATGTCAAGTAATGTGCTTGGCTTACTCTTGAACTTAACATGTCTGTAATATTTGAAGTGATAATTAATTTACTATAAACGACACGGAAACAAATATCAAAACTTACTTGATCTTTATTATAAAAATAAAATATGTTGTGCTACAAATATGTGTTCTTAAATGTTTAAGAACTCAGCTACTTCTCGAGAGAATACAATAAATCATAGATCTGTTTGTTACATGAACTAAGGACACGTGACATGTTTTATAGATCAACATGTATAGTTTACAGAAATTGCACTAAAATAGACTAATACATTTTCTAAAGTCCTTTTGTCTAATTATATTTAAGTGCAACAAATCTGCATACAATCTTCTAGGTCTGTGACCCTCTTTTGTCCAGTTCATATTGGATCCTTTATCTTGCAGTCTTCAAACTGTATTTATAGATTTTTCATTTTAATGATAAAATAGTTTGTTGACAGATAATCTTGAATCTTTATGATTGATGCATTCTGTCATTGAAGTTAATATCGAGATCTTCAAAGTGTATAGAGATATCTGTGTTGAGATGTCGAAAGGCTTGTCGATATATCCACTTCTCTACATGTGTAAATGGCTTGTTGATATTTTCACTTCTCTACATGTATTTTGACTTGTCGATATCTCCACTTATATACAGGTATCTTGACATGTCGATATCTCCACTTCTCTACATGTATTTTGATTTTCGATATCTCCACTTCTCTACATGTCAAAATCCCCACTTATCTACATGCTAAACTGACTTATCAATATCTACACTTTTCTATAAGACAAATTGACTTGTCTAAAGTAAAGTGACTTCTCTAGACGTAGGGTGACTACTCTGTAAGTGGAGCGACTTCTCTACAAGCCAAATTTACTTCTCGATATAGTTCTTAACATTCCTTGACGTGTGACTTCTTGACATTTGACTTAGAACATTTTTCAATCTACAACCTTATTATTCGCTAAGCAGTTTATCTTTATTCGGAGACATGATCAAGTTTGATCTTCTTCTAGAGGTTTATTCCTAACTTGTTGATTGTTTACTGAAAAATACTTCAGTCTAGTCTATTTGAACATTTGTACAGACCCAAGAAATACCATTACAAATTACATAAATTACAAGTCAACTAAATCTTAGAATTGTCAATGTAATTTAGTCTTGTTATGTTAAGGTATGTCTTGCACTAACGACTTACACATATATAGTTACACGTACATATATATATATATATATATATATATATATATAAAGATGAAATGAGTCGGCTCAGCATTGTTGCATTTATGGGTGTTCATGGTTTCACAAACCTGATCATACCGACCCAACCCATCGCTCTTTTCATCCGATCAAACTGACTAAGAAAAACACAACTCATGATCGTGTTAAAAAAGTTTCAAACCAAATTAAATGGGTTGGATACAGGTTTATCATTTTTTCGACCAATCCAACCCAACCCGATTTAATGAAATTTTGTTTAATAATTTAGATATATATTTATATATTATATATTCCATAATATAACATATTTTATTTATATGCACATGGTTAAATTTTATACGTATGCCTAAAATGTACGATATATTATACATTACTAAAATGATAATATTAGCCAAATTTAAATGTTACAACTAAAAAAATAAGTTAATCAGATGTGAGTTTATTTCAATTTCCGCAATGAGTGATGATATATAATATTGATTGTTTTTTTATATAAAACGTTCAACCAGTTTAAAACATACAAACCTGACCCAAACCGAATTATAATGGGTAGGGTTGGGTTACGACTTTAATTTTACGGGTTAAGGTTAAAAAATTTCAAAACACTTTCATTGGGTTGAGTGCAAAATACCTCCAACCCGGCCAACCTGAGCCTTGAACGCCCCTAGTTCCAACTGCTATCGATATATCTAAACTCTCTCTGATAATAAACCCTAATTTTATAATTTTTTATTTTGATTTATTGATCGATAAACATGACTTTATAATTATTTTTTTGACTTGTGCAAGTTTAACTTTTTTTGACTTAAAGAAAAAAAAATTGATTTTGATTTAAAAAGAAAGTTTAGGAAAGTATTAAAATAAAAAATTTCTAGTTTCCCTCTATTGGTAAATCTTTAAAAGGTAAATTGAAGTGTTTTTTGACTTAAAGAGAAAGTTTAGTAGAATATGTTAAAAAGAGAATTTTTTAGAGAATATTAAGATGGTAAATTCGTTTTAAGAAGAAAGTGTAAACAATTTAAGAATATACGGTAAATTTTAATAATATTTAATTCAAAAAATAGAATGAGACGATCTAAGAGGCGCCACATAAACACACTCGTCTTATCCTATATAAAAATATATATATATATATTGAGCTGAAGAGATAGTTTAGAAAAGTATTAAAATAATTTTTTTACTTTTCATCCATTAGTAAATCTTTGAAATCTCAATTGAAGTTTTTTTTACCTGAAGAGAAAGTTTAGCAGAATATGTTAAAAAGAGAAATTTTCAGAGAATATTAAGAAGGTAATTTAATTTTAAAAAGAAAGTGTAGAAAATTTAGAAGAATATAAGCTAATTGTAGTTTTTAATAATTTTTAATTAAAAAAAATGAAAAAATTCAAAAAATTGAATGAGACGATTAAAGAGGTGCCACATAAACGCTATCGTTTCTTCTTTATATAATTATATTGATTTCAAAAAGATCTAAATCAAATTTTCAAATGACAACCATTTGATAATAACTAACTTGATGTTGTATGATACAGTGATACACAAACCATATTCAATCATTATTTATGCATATATCAATTTTTGTGAACAAGCTGCTAAAATGGAGCACACGTCGTCTAATTATACACCTCAAATGTCTCATTTTTATTTAATATACCTAATGTAATTTGAAAGATTATAAGAAATAGTGTAAAGTAGCTATGGAAAGAGTAATATGTTAGAAATATATGTGATGTCATGTCTAATAATGATTTGTGTTTAGTTTTCAGATCTTGACTAACAGGACAAATCAGGACTTAACTGGAAATCAGTACTTATACTGAAGTCAGAACTTAAGATATCAGAAGTTAAGTTATCAAAACTTAAGATATCAGAAGATATTCATCAGGAGATAATATCAGGACTTGAGAAGACTTTCAGATAAGGAAGGCGGCTGATTGAAGGGAAAGAAGATCAAGACTAAAACAAGAAGAGATATGCATGGAGAAGAATTCTATGAAGAATAGAAGACTTGGAGGAAAAGATAACTAATTGATATATTTTAGGATACAGAATTATATTCGATATCAATTAGAGATTATCTTGTAACTGTGTGGTATATAAACAAAGCATAGGGTTTACACTAGAAGTGTTATCATTATCGAGAATATTATTCATTGTAACCCTAGCAGCTCTCGTGATATTTGTTCATCACTGAGAGAGAACGGTTCCATTGCAATACTGTTTTATTAATAAGATTATTCTTTGTTACATACTCGTGTTCTTAATTAGATTTGATTGTATTATACACAGTATTCAACCCCCTTCTACAGTGTATGCGACCTAACAAGTGGTATCAGAGCCTATCTGTTAACACACATACAGTAAAGATCCAAAACAATCATGTCTGAAGAAGAACAAACTCCAACCAAGCCCACCAAAACTGAAGAAACTCCAAAGACTCAAATCCACAGTTGATATGAGACTATAAGGGTTCCCATGTTGAGACCTTCTGAGTATCCCATATACAAAGTAAAGATGGTTATGTTTCTGGAAGCTACAGATCCAGAATACCTTGACAGAATTTATGAAGGACCACATAAGCCAACCAAGCTCTCTGTTGTAGTTGCAGATCATCCAGCAAAGACCATACCAAAGGAGAAAAGTGAGTATACAACAGAAGATATTTCATCTATTGCCAATGATGCAAAGGTAAGGCATTTGCTGCATAGTGTCATTGATAATATCATGTCAAACAGGGTAATTAATTGCAAGACTGCAAAAGAGATATGGGATGCTTTGGAAACAAGGTGTCAGGGAACTGATGCAATCAAGAAGAACATGAAGACTATACTCACTCAAGAGTATGAGCACTTTGACTCAAAAGCTGATGAGTCATTAACTGGATTATATGACAGGTTTGTCAAACTCTTGAATGATCTGTCACTGGTGGACAAGGAATATGATCTTGAAGATTCAAATCTAAAATTCCTATTAGCTCTTCCTGAAAGTTGGGATTTGAAGTCTACTACTATAAGGACAACTATGCTCTTGATGAAACTACTCTTGATGAAATTTATGGTATGCTCAAGACTCATGAACTTGAGATGGATCAAAGAAGCAAGAGGCATGGGAGAAAGTCAAGGACAGTTGCTCTTAAGGCTGATGAGGAATTCCCCAAAGTGGTTGTCTCAAAGAAAGGCAAAGGAAAGGCTCTCATCACAAAGTCTGATTCAGATTCATCAAATTCTGATAATGATGAGGATTCAAAAACTGAAAGTCTATCTGAGATGGATGCTGATGAAGAGATGATGAAATTGTGTGCTCTTATGGTGAAGGGTATCACAAAGATAGCCTACGGGAAATTCAGAAAGGGAAATAAGGTTTCCAGGAAAAGTGGAAGTTCTGATAAGAAGAGTTTCAGAAAATTTAAAGGCAGAGAAGGAAAGTCTGACAGAGGAGACTACTCAAATGTTAAATGCTACAATTGTGGTGAAAGAGGCCACATATCTCCTGAATGCAAGAAAGGAAAGAGAGACAAAGGCAAGGCCATTGTCACAAAGAAGAAAAGCTGGACAGACACTTCAGATTCTGAAGATGAGGTGAACTATGCTTTGATGGCAAATGCTGATAGCAGTTCTGATGTTGCTGAGTTAAAGGTACCTCAAACAACTTATGTTTTTCATACTGATGATATTACTGAGTTGAGATCTTATCTTAAAACCATATTCATTAGCTATAGAGATCAGACCTTAACATGTGATAGGTTAACTTCTGAAAATCTGGCTTTTAAGAAAAGGAATGACTATTTAGAAAAAGAGTTAGTTATGTTCCATCAAACTCAGAAAGAAAGAGATGATGCTTTTTATGTTAGAGATGAAGTGTTAAAATTGAATCAATTTCTAAAAACAGAGTTAGAAAAGGAAAGAGAGATTATCAGGACTTGGACTAACTCTGGCAGAACAACTCAGAATTTGCTAAGTAGTGGAAACTGGAAAGAGGGCTTAGGTTACGGAGATGATAAAAGTGAAATAGGAACTAAACAAATTAAGCCAATTATTGTTAAACAGACTACTAAGCCAAAGGTAAATCCTGTTAAGTTTGTAGCTAAAACTATAAAGTCTGATTCTGAAAAGATGAAAGATATTGATACAGAAGTTAAGGCAGAGTCAACTTCTAACAAATTAAAACATGATAAACTAGCTGAAGTTAACATAGGCTTAATGACAAAGAAGCAGCTTAAGTATAAGCTGAAAGAGATTAAGAATGTAAACAAGGTAAAGCCACCTAGGAAAAATAGGAATGGAAAGGAAGTTGTGAATAAAAGCAATAATTATAAGTCTGTTCCTAATGCTCCTAGAAAGAAATGTAATAACTGTGGAAACACTAACCATCTTGCTTCTTTTTGCAGGAAGAATAAGGATATAAACTCTTTACCTCCTAAATCAGGAGTTAAGAGTCAGACTGTTAGGTTTAAACCACAAAATACTTGTTTTCCTTGTGGCAATTTATGGCATTCCATTTATACTTGTAAGGAATATCATAGTTTATACTATGATTATTATCAAATAAAACCTTCTTTAAAGAAAGTTAGCATTATTCCTTCTAATGTAAGTTCTGATGCAAAGTCTGATACTGTAAAATCTAATATGAAAAATGTTAGCATAAACTCTGAAGTTAAATCCCCTGCAAATGCTAACAAACTTAATAAGGCCAAAGGATCCAAGCAAGTCTGGGTCCTTAAAACTAATCCTTAGTGGTTTTTGTGATTGTAGGGCAACAGGAAAAATATCCTAGTTCTGGACAGTGGATGTTCAGGACATATGACTGGAAATAAAGCCCTGCTATCAGCCTTTATGGAGAAAGCTGGCCCAGGAGTTTCTTATGGAGATGGCAACATGGGAAAAACTCAGGGATATGGCAATATCAATCTTGGGAATGTCATCATTGAAAAAGTAGCTCTAGTCTCAGGACTTAAACACAATCTGCTGAGTGTTAGTCAAATCTATGCATGTGGATTTCTTTGAAGAACACTATGAAGTTGTAAGCAAATCTACAGGTAAAGTTGTTCTGAAGGGATACAGGCATGGTAACATTTATGAAGCCAAGCTTTCAACAAGTTATGATGGTTCTGTAATCTGTCTGCTAAGCAGAGCATCAATTGAAGAAAGCTGAGATTGGCACAAGAAACTCTCTCATTTAAATTTTAACAATATAAATGAACTAGTCAAGAAAGATCTTATGAGAGGACTGCGCAAATCAGTATTTGCTCCTGATGGCCTTTGTGATTCATGTCAAAAGGCAAAATAAAGAAAATCTTCATTCAAGAGCAAGACTGAATCTTCAATTCTTGAGCCTTATTACCTACTACATGTTGATCTATTTGGTCCAGTGAATGTCATGTCTATTGCAAAGAAGAAATATGCTATGGTCATAGTAGATGAGTTTACCAGATACACATGGGTGTATTTCTTGCACACAAAAAGTGAAACTGCATATATCTTGATTGATCATGTCAAACAACTGGATAAATTGGTCAAAGACTCTGTGAAAATCATAAGAAGTGATAATGGCACTGAGTTCAAGAATATGATTATGGAAGAGTTCTGCAAAGACCATGGAATAAAGCAAGAATTCTCTGCTCCTGGAACTCCACAGCAAAATGGAGTTGTTGAAAGAAAGAATAGAACTCTTATTGAAGCTGCAAGAACTATGCTTAATGAAGCAAAGTTACCAACCTACTTTTGGGCTGAAGCTGTGCAGACTGCTTGTTTTACTCAATGCAACACTTATCAACAAGCATGAATATGGCGCCCTCTAAACCCGGGTCAAAAGTTTGGGGTCTACACACACACACACCTTATTTATAACCTGCTTGTAACAATAATAAAGATAATAATAATATGCAGTGGCCCTACTTACCAATTACCACGGACCGCAATAGGTTAAAGTATGCACACAAGCCAAACACATCTACTTATATTACAAACCATTCAAATCCCAACTATTTAAACTCAAAACTGAGTATTATACATTATTGCAAACTTTTACAACTTAAATTATCCAAAAGAAGCCTACTAGCTCAGCTTCCTCAACTTGAACCCCTAGTTCTCGCGCTGGACTGGGGATCCTCTTTACCAACTGGTTCCTTTTTAACTGGAAAGAACATAAACAACATCACACAAATGAGCTAACTAGCTCAGCAAGTCACAATGACAAAACTAAGAATAATGATCATCAGGTGAATATGGTTATGACATCAAGTGAACAATGGATTATAATTTAGAATCGGATATTATACTTTTATTTTAAAAACCAAGGTTAGGCTGCTGATCAGTCACGCACTAACCCCGAGCAAAGCACACAGCATTGCTCTAACTACTGGATCCAAGGTACACATTGGCCTAACTTGACCATTATATGGTCTGACCACGAATCTGGTCCACAATTTTATAAAAATAATCCAATTCCAATATAATAACAGAATAAGCAATAATAAACAATAAACATAATCATTAACAACATTGGATGTTTCATAAGGAAATGATTTCAGTTTTCATGAGGATCAATATGGCATTTTCAAAGCTTGGATGATGGGTAATGAAAGAATTTGATAACAAAGAAATCAACATTTCAGGGTTTCAAGGATTTGGCCTTTCAAAGCATAAGATACAATGGTCTGAATATGAAGGTAATTCGATTCAGTGTTTGATATTTAGTTTGTATATATTTGTAGAGTGGTATCGTATATTTGTGGTTCATATTTGGGTATACAACAATCAACGGTCTAGAAAGAATCAGGTTTACGGCTCAAGATCAAAACTGGGATCATATTTAAGGTTCAGTGCTTCAAAGCACTTGCAATATAGAACAGGTTTATCAATCACTATAATATCTCGAGAAAGTTCAGAACACTTGCCTGATATTAGCTTACTATACAGCACTCGCTTCCAATCTCAACCGTCTTACTCCTCAACTACTTGTTTCCCTTTCCTACGTCTTGCCTCTTCTGCTCACATATCATAAGCATCTATCAATATTTGACTCATAAGATTCTATTCAACACATACTTCGATCTACCCTTCATTTCACCCAAATCCGATTAACGGATTGAAAGTTACGCAATAAACCGATAAATATCGAATATACAGACCGATAGTCAATCAACAAGTCACATATAACACATAATACATCACATAATCAATGATATATCATTTATAAAGGAGGCTCGGGTCATAAATAGGCTTTCGGGTACTTAAAATGATTTTTAAAACATTTTTCGGTATTAAAACGGGTCGTTGGATCAATTTCGGAGTAATAAATAGGGTTCGGTTAGCCAATTTCGGCTTCAAAACAATTTTATAATAATTATCGAGCCTTGGAAATAATTTAGATTAATATTTTAAAGCTCGAAACTATTTTTCGGAATTTTTAAATCATTTTTAAATAATTAAATCTAATTAAATAATTATTTAAAATCAATTAATAATTAATTAAATCAATTAATCAATTAATTTTCGAATTAATTGACCAATTAATCAATTAAAAATTAACTGAAATTAATTAACTAATTAATTCAGATTTATTTTTGAATTAAAAATAATTTTTGGAATCAGAATTTTCAGAAATTAAAACGAATTTTTATAATAAAAATAAATAGGAAATCTGATTTTTGAATATTTTTAAAACAGGAATCCAACTTTTGCAAACTCTGGAAACCTGGGGGACCAAACTGTATCGTTTTTAAAACTACATGTACTAAACTGTAATTTTCCAGGGCGATCCAGGGATGCTCAGGCCACCACCACCTCCAGAACACATCTACACGACACCAGGAACACAACCATGCAATCAATTCATCCTAACAATCCCTGAGTTGGTCGGAAAATGGCCGGGAAGTTCCCCGGTTTCCGGCGAACTCGACGTAAACTTCAAATGACAACTCCCTTCTCTACAGACCTCATTGATTCATGAAACTTGTACGACTGGATTGCAAATTTTACAGAGAACACAACCCACTATACCACAACATCTATCTATTCCAAAATAAGAAACCCCCAAATTTCAATTAAGAACATTCATACGGGTTATAAACCCTAATTTCAAAATTCGAAAATCAAACTCAAATTTGAACATGTTATTGATCTCCAAATCAGTCATATAATATATCAAAATTATCAGGAAAACAAGCTCTACAACATGCAATCATCAAATCATACAGACAATCATCCGAACAAAAATTCATATTTTTAATAAAAATAATTCGAAATTAAATAAAAATATAGAAAAATAACCTTGATTTTTGCAGTAAAACGAAGCTCAGAATCTGATAGTACTGCTCAAATCCTTCGTTTTGGTTACTCAAGCTTTGAAAACAGAGATCGATAACGCCTTCGTTTTGCTGTTTAATTCTTGAAAGATTATATGAATATATGGTTTTTCTCTGGAAAATTATATAATTAACTGTCTGTAAATGATTTTGATACGAAATAAAATACGGTAAAAGGCTATTTATATTTACGGAAAATTAGTATCCCGTTGGATCATTCCGGATATAAAACGGTACATTTATTTGTAAAAACTGATCCAAACGGTATCGGTTTTCGGGATAATTATCCAAATTAGTACAATTTGTACTGCGGTCTTGGTCTCAGCGCCTGATTACACGTATTACGAGGTGATAATTGTGATAGTTTAATAAAAAGCTCCCCTTTATCGAAAATACGAGTTTTATTGATTTACCGAAACGAATTGTATCGAAAATGTTGTGCCGGGACCCGCTCAGGACAAACCGTACGCCGGATCGAAAAAGTCAAAATATGGAAAATGCTCGGAATATTGTAATTAGGTTAGGAAGGAGTTCTCGAAAGAGTTTCGGGTTCTAAAAACGTAAAAACAGATGACGTCGGTTGGTTCCCGTTTTTATAAAATCGATTTTGAATACCCGGAAAAAGATTTTATAAATTTCATATGATTCTTATAAATTCATAAATCAACATAAAAATAATTAGGAAGAGATGACAATTATCTATATTTTATTTTGGACATATAAAAATTAAAATACTCAATTAATAATATTTTTAAATATCCAAACACAGATAACACTTAACAATTAATTCACATAATAGATACTGAACATATATAATAATTATTTTATTAGCAAAAATAATTACACGATATATCCCGGATATTACAATGGAAAGACATCATATGAGATGATGAAGAAAAAGAAGCCAAATCTGAAGTACTTTCATGTATTTGGATGCAAGTGTTTTGTTCTTAAGACTCATCCTGAACAGCTATCCAAATTTGATCTAAAAGCTGATGAAGGAATTTTTGTTGGATATCCACTTTCCACAAAAGCCTTCAAAGTCTACAATTTAAGAACAAGGGTTGTCATGAAATCTATCAATGTCTCTTTTGATGATAAGAAGATTACTGGACTTGAAGATTTCAATGATCATGATCAGCTGAGATTTGAGAATGAAGTTTTAAATTCTGATTCTGTAAATTCTGATAGTCTAAATCCTGATACTACAAACTCTGATGGGTTAAACTCTGATGTTATTGAAACTGTGGTGACTACGCCAAAGGAAAATGCACCTGTGCAGGGGGAGCATATTGAAGATCCAACCACATCTCAAGAAGCATCAGAACCTAGAACAGGCTCTTCAAGTTCTGATTCATCAAGTTCTGATGGGCCAAGTTCTGATAATTCTAGAAACTCAAATTCTGAAGGATCCAACTCAGAGAGCATAATTTCAGCGGGAGTATTAGAAATTGTTGATGGAGACAGCATGAATCATGGGGGAACATCCAATTCTAGAGATCACCTTCCATCTGCAAGAAAGTGGACTAAAGCACATACACCTGACTTGATTATTGGAAATCCTGAAGCAGGTGTTAAGACTAGAACATCAACATCAAATGAATATCTCTATCATTCTTTTCTTTCTCAGACTAAACCAAAGAAATTGGAAGAAGCTCTTCAAGATGCTAATTGGGTGCAAGAAATGCAGGAAGAGTTAAATGAATTTGAAAGAAATAAAGTCTGGACCCTAGTGCCAAGACCAAAGAATAGATCTGTTGTTGGTACAAAGTGGGTGTTCAGAAATAAAACTGATAGTGATGGCATAATTACAAGAAATAAAGCAAGGCTGGTTCCAAAAGGATATTCTCAACAGGAGGGAATTGATTATGATAAAACATTTGCACCATTTGCTAGATTGGAAGTGTTAGTCCCTTAACAATATAACAAGAATTATAGAAGGGGGGTTGAATGGAATTCTTGAAACTTTTTCTTGAAATAAAAATGCTCTCACTCGAATATATATATATATATATATATATATATATATATATATATATATATATATGTGTGTGAATTGATTAGTACAATGCAGAATAGTTAATTAAATGAATCAAAACAAAAGTAATTAAAAATAAGAGTCTTTAAAAACTTTCTGGTGGATTTGAATGATTTCACCAGAGATATATAATATATATCGAGAGAACCCTGTGTGCAAAATGCTCACAGCTGCTTACAACAATTGAACAACTAAGAATACAGAGAAATACTAAGAATTCTGCTTACAAATGTTTCTCTGCTTGTTTCTCAGATTGGATAGTTCCTTAGTTGCTACTTCTTGGTTTATATATCACCAAGATTACAAAATAATGAGACAGGATAATAAAACAAAACTATCTAGTCTATTACAATGCTACTTCATTACTCTATTTCAGTATCTTTGAATATCTTCATAATAGCATGGAAATGGCAATACTTCTTTGTTCTCGAAAACCCAGTTGAATAGGCTACCGCATTCCATTTGCATCCATTCGACGCATGTGACTGTGTTGTCACTATCAACAGATATTTGAATTCTTTATCCGTCGGGTTATTGATCATCCGTCGAGTTATTGATCATCCGTCGGGTTGTTGATCATCCGTCGAATTCATTGTTTGTTCATCCGTCGGGTAGCAATCAGGCACTTGACTTCATTTCACTTATGCAGAATTACAAGACATCATCTATGTACAATTAATCAACCTATTCTGCATATCTAACTAAAGTCATCATGACTTAAGTACTACTACAGATTCTAAACAATGTGTATGTAGAAATGTGCTACAGACTTATTGTTACATAAGCTACTCACTCGATGGATAATAAGTCATCATCCGTCGGGACTATATTGAGTCATCCATCAGGACTATAAACCTTATCCGTCGAGTGCTACATAATTTCACTAAGTATAATCTACCAAGGTGTTTTGTTCATTAAATCATCAAGTACACAACATATACACAACAATCTCCCCCAATTTATGTCTACTAGAATTATAGCCATAAATTAAGAGACACTTGATGATAACAAAACACCTTAAAAATACAACTTTTAAAAGACAGTAGATAATACTGAAAAGTGCTTCAATTAACAAAATGTACAAAGTTTTGCTTACAGTCATTTTCAAGATGCTCCTCTAGCCTGAGCAGATTTATCTAGTTCCTTGAAGGTCTGGATCTCTTTCCAAGCTTTCTGTTATTTTCCTCAATCTGATTTTGGAGCTACCTGTGGAATTCCAGTTCATCAGATTCTGAGAGATTTAACTTTCCTTGCATTTCCAAAAGAGTCTCATTGCTGGAGATGCTCAATTGGTCTTCTAATCTGAAAAATCTTCTCACTCCTTTGTCATCTATGAACTCCATCAGCCAGTAGGGCCTTAGATGCACTCTTCTCCCTGTATAGGGGATAATTAGAGTCTTTGGGAGTGCATCTTTAGCTCTAACACTCCTTAGTTCTTCTATCTTCTTCAGTATCAATCTTCTTGCAGTAATATTGAACCCAAAGTTCTTCTTGAAGGATGAATAAACTTTAATCAGTACAGCTTGGCTTTCTTGAAGGATCCTGTGAAGTGGCCACTGTATCTCCTTTCCTCCTTTGTACTTGAACACTAACCTTTCAGGTAGGTTTCTGTATGCATCAATTCCTCTCACTTTATCTAGTTCATCTAGATAGAGGTTTAGATCAGAAAATTCTTTGATGTCACACAAGTATATGTAATCTCTCTTACTGACTTTAGATTGAGCTTTGACTAGAGATTTGGATTTGAGAGGTGACAACTTCACTTTCTTGACTGCTCTTGACTTTGTTCTCTTTGGTTTGTTAAGGATTGGCAAATAGAAGTCAGGAATTGGTATATTCTCCCATTCTACTGGTTCATCCTTAGGCACTATAGGTTCACCATGGATGTTCTTGTAAGGATCCACCACTTTGATATCTTCAAATACCACAGAGGGTTTTGATGCTTGAGTTGTAGTTGGAGTGGATTCCTTGGGAAACTGATTCTCCAATTCCTTATCAACCATGTCCAGTTTCCTTTTAGTTCTTTTAGCCAATTCCTTGATTCTTGGAGATTTTTTCTAGTTGTTCAACTTGATTCTTTGATTCAATGAATTCAGATGGCTGAGAAGGAATTTGTTGTGATGAATTTAGAGCATGTAGCTTGGCCAAGATAACAATTTTCTCTTTCTTTTGTTTAGTCTTTTTAGCATCCAGAGCAGCTTGCTTCTTTTCCTGCTTCAATCTAGCCTTTTCTTCTCTCTTTGCTTGAGCAAATTGAGGATGTCCAGCCACCGCACAAATTTCTTTTCCATTCCTGAAAATTTTAGCAATTCTTCATTTTGAAGCTGAATCAGCTGGATCTTTGTAGAAAGCAATTGATCTTGACAGAAGCTTCTTCTCATCAGGATTAGGTGTCTCATATACAGTATCCAAAGGGTTCTTCAATGATGATTTTGAGTAGTTTACCCTTGGTTTCAGAATTGTTTCAGCCTTTGGAGATTTGATGCAGGATGGTTGTCCTCTTTCCAGATAGTTCATGCTCATCTCATTCACACTAATTTGCTTGACTTGAGAGTGATGGATGACTGACTTAACTGGCTCCTTGACAAGTTCAAACTTCTTCTGTATTTCCTTATTAATTTTCTCCCAGTTGACTAAACCCAACTTCTCCTTATCAGCTGTTCTTATGTTGGCTGCTGCTGCATTGATCAGATCAATACTGTCTGTAACTGGTGGCTTTGAGATAGTAATTGAAGGCACAATTATTGTACTGATATTGTAATAACCCCCAAAATTTTGAACTTTTTGTAACCCTTGTGAATAGTGTTTTAGCTGAATGAGGAAACTTTTCATGCCACACTATGTAGGGGTTCTGTTATGGATATTCTGAGATTTTATCAGTACTCTATATGATATATGAGTGTATGTAAAGATCGTCAGAATCCAATTCCGAACACTTTGATTTTTCCCGAAAATACACTAGATACAGAGAGAATTGAGTATAAGGTAACAGGATACGAAGGATTTAAATTAAAGGATTATAAGAGAGGATCATAAAAAGGAAAATAATGTATTTAGAAAGGTTAAGGGAACCTAAGTATTAAGATCCCGGGTATGATCCTTCAAACGATAAACGAAAACGAAAGTTAAGCGAACCGTATAACAGATCAGCGGTCATTAGGCAAACAATTAGGAAGTTAATCAAAGGGATTAGAGAGGATGATGTCACCCAACCAATGAGAAGAGGACAAGGAGGGGAGGATGACATCATGAGGATGACACAAGCATGACATGGGAAGAAAGGAGATGTGTTGGCTTTTTAACCACACAAAATCAAGGGCAACTAGGTAATTTACTAAAACAAACACAAAAATCAAACCAACCAAGCCAAGCAAATCATTTTTCATCAAAATCAAAAAGAAACCAAGGCATTGTTCTTCATGCTCTCGGCTTTTACTATTGCAAAAGGGCAAGAAATTCAAAACTCAAGATCCAAGCCTCCTAAATTGGTGAGTTAATTCCCTAATCATCTTTATGCTTAGTTAGGGCTATATCATGAGTTTAAGCCATCAATTCCTTCTCAATCTTCTTCATTTAATCAAAGAAGAAGACAATGAATAGTGTTTTCAAGTTTTTAACTTGAAATTTTTCTTGTTTTCCTTGAAGATCCAAGCATTCCTAAGACTTCTCAAAGCTTCTTAAGGCTTCCTAGCTCCTCCCACCACTTCAAGGAAGGTATATCATCTCCAAACCCTAGATTCCTATGTATTATAAGATGATTTTGATTAGTAGGGTGATATTGTAGCTTAATGTTTGTGATTTAGAGTTTGGGATTGAAATGGTATTGAAATGGAATGGTAAATCTTGTTGTTTTGGTTAAAAGAATGTAGTATAGTTAAATTCAAGCTTAGGCATAAGTATGAATGTTAAAATTGAATTGGTTGGGGTTGTTATGATGTGATAAGGATGGATGTTGGTTGTATGTTGGATTTGAGGTTGAATTGGGTTGGTTTTGAATAGTTTTAAATTGGGAAATCGCGTAAACATAGCCGTCGTAACGTCCGATTTTCTTTAGACTATTTTTGTGCATAACATTAGGACCCGAGAACCCCCTGCTAGATTATGACCATTGCCATTTCTAGATAGCTCGTGTTACGAGCTTCGTTTTGATATGTAGTTCGTTCGATTCCGATGCACGGTTTAGGAGAAACGACCGTTTCAAGTAACGGCGTTTCGCGAACGAAACTTTTCCCCTCGCCTTACTTTGAAACATGGGTTAAAGACCAAAAAGGGTTAATTAATGTATGAAACATTTATGGTAAGTGTGTTAGGCAGTTGGTAAGACACTCGCGAAGGAATCGCCTTAAAACTCGTAAAGGTTAAATTATTAAAAATGGTGGAGCCGAGGGTACTCGAGTGACTTAAGAGAATCAGTAAGCGCAAAACGAGCGTTAGAGTCTGAGTTGGCTAGAGTATAGATTTACAAGTGACTTTGGTTTAATTCCAACTTACTTGTTGCTTATAGGTTACCAGACTCGTCCCGAGCCATTCGTAACCCCCAGTCGCTCAGGCAAGTTTTCTACCCGTTATAACTGTTGTTGTGATGTATATATGTATTTGAATTATCTTGCGATAGATGCATGTTGGTTAATTAGCAAATGTTGCAATATATTGAAGCATGCTGCTATGGTATATATATATATGCATGCCTGTTTCGTATTCTTTCCATATATATCTGTTGATTCAGTTGATAATACCTATGCTAGAGGATAACGGTAATTTGCATATACCCTTAGTATAAGGACCCAAAGGTGAAAATATTTTCTAAAACCGGGAGTCGAGGATCCCGAGTAGATTTTGTATATATGGATATAAATAAATATATATATATATACTTATATATATATATGGTCATAGTTTTCAAAACTATTAATCGAATAAGGTTTATTCGATAACTTTAACTTTATTTTATTATTGAATATTATTTCGAATATTATTCGAAGGCTTATGACTCCTTTATATTAAATGAATATTATTTTGAATATTCATTCAAGGACTTATGACTCCTTTTATTTTATTATTTGAATATTATTTGAATATTCATTCGAGGGCTTATGACTCTTTTATATTATTTATTGAATATTATTTGAATATTCATTCGAGGGCTTATGACTCAGTTTATATTATTTAATGAATATTATTTGAATATTCATTTGAGGATCTATGACTCCGATTATTTGCTGAGATATATTCTTTATTTTATTAAAGAATAAGGTGTCAATAATCAAACTTATTTTCGATTATTCAAATAAAGATAGTACTTTCATATAAGTATATCTTTGGTTATTTAATACTCGTTTCAAGTATAAGTTTTAATACTTCTACTTCAATTATTTTTATAAAGATTATTCTTTATGGGAATATTATTTAAATAATAATATTCAGACATTTTCTAAATATTCTGGGGACTGATTTACTTCATTAAATCAGCTTTACTCCAAACACTCTTTAAAGTGTTTTCGAGTCTTCAAAATGATTTTTAAAAGTTAGAGCGGATCCCAAAACTCATTTTTTTATATTTAAGATCTTCCTTTTTAAGGGGATTTAAATACTCGCTCAAAACCTGAGGGATCCGGCTATGTGGTGTATTTTATATTCGCAACACGGTTGCAGTTTTGGTAAATGAATTGATTACTTACCCAACGTTCGGGAAGTAAGTCCATCTATTGAGTCGGCATAAGCAACATGGGCTCAGTGGGCGTCCATGATAGTGTAAGTGGCTCAGTGGGAGTCCATCAAATGCATAAGTGGCTGAGTGGCAGTCCAGCATAAGGTCCTATTACGACCAGGGTGATGACCAGTGGGGAATTCGTCCATCTACTAGTAGAAAAGGTTACTTATGGGTATCTTTGCCTGATCAGCAAGATATCTGGTTTATGCCAAAATTCTTTTCCTATCCAAATTTATTGGATATTGCAATTCTGTTCATACTTTACATGTGTTAGGGCGAAAACACGCGCTAATATTCACGCAAGTATACGCGTTCGCAAGTAATATAGAATACTTTCTAGTTCGTTCCCTCAGAGACTCAGACTAAATTATTGTCTAATTAAACTCACTCACCAATGTATGATTACTTCTCAATGTTAAGATAATAACACTTAAAATTGTTGATTAAATATTAACTATAATTAACTACTTAATTAACCACTTAACTAACACTTCAATTTATCAATAATAAAACACTCATGAGATCACAACTTCATTATTACTTCCTTCTATAGCCATTGTTATTACCTTTAGCATGTGACAGTGATGATATTAATCGAATAACACGAAACTGATAAAAGCCAACTTTCATTGTACTAATACCATTCTACCAAACATCCACAATTAAGATAGAAGTCGAATAGTCATCAATTATGTTGAGTTCCTATATGTCTACAGAAATTGACAACACAACGATTTAAGCACAAGTTATTCTTTTTGATTACATAGGGCAAATAAAACTGTTAGAGTTACCCACTAATCATGCACAACGTACATGAACCTATGCTAGCATGGCAAGTTCTAAATCTCAAGATCCACTGTCGCTTCACAAGAGATTAACACCCTATCTTATATGTTCGCGACGCACATAAGACGAATACGCACAACCAATACTAGATATCAAGCAATCATCACACACTAAAGTATTAAACAATTAACTAAAGAATTCCATAATAAATCCGTTGCAACCCCATGATCACGATTAGCCCATAATAGAACTTATCGCCATCATGGGTTCATATGAAATCATGATAAACAAACACAAGAAAATAATAACTAAACTAATTATATTAAAACAGAGTACGTCACAAGAGTAAATAAGTCAAAGCAAGAAAACTAGCATCCAACGTTACAACGAAACAAGAATCACAAGAAAATATGCTTCTTCTTCGTTGCGGTGTGCTAAATCGGTCTTCTTCCTTATCTCCTTCGCTTCTTGCGTAAAACACAATCTTCTTTTTTCCAAAAATCCTGTGAAAACGTCTCAAATCTACTTATATAATAGTCCCATAAAACTCAGATTACATAGAAGTTGGAAGCCAAACAGAAGTAGAAGTCTAAAATAATTCAGCAAAATTCCCGACCCTGCGCGGCTGCTCAGCATAGCTGCGCGGGCGCGCAGGTTACTGCGCGGCCGCTCAGCATAGCTGCGCGGGCGCGCAGGCCTCTACTGGAAAAAATCCAAGTTTGCTCCGTTTCTTCGCCGTAATCTGCCCGTTCCTTTCCTCTCACAATGGTGAACACATGCCAAGGCTTATTCTTGATGATTCCTCCCCCGAAATGCAACTAATACCCTGAAATGCATAAACACTAGAAAAACGCATCAAATACACAAAATACTTGATTTCAAGACACCAATTTAATCCATTTTAAGACGTTCTAAGTGGTATAAAATGCCACTTATCACACCCCCAAACTTAAATCGATGCTTGCCCTCAAGCGTCACAGACTCAAAAACAAATAAAAATATGCATGGATGCAATCTATATGAAAATGCAGCGATCCCCCTTACTACAATTAATCAACCAAATTGCCACATCTCAACGAATGCAGTTAGACAACTAAAGATCAATAAACTCATGCAAACGGACATACAGCCAGAAACGTGGTGTGTGCAAATGCTTAACAGATATGCTTCGGACTAGACCAATTACTATGACTAGACTATCCTCAAGGCAATCCTACGATTATACAAAGAATAAAAAATTTCTAGGCACAAAGTGATATTCAACACTACAAGAACTCTGGAGCTTACTACGGAATCGTGCTTTTTATTTACAACTCAAATGCTTATTTGACCGTGCAATGAGTGAGGTCCACAAAAGACTTATACAATGGTATCAATGTAACGAGCGTTAGGTTAGCAGATCCCAGACTCTAAAAGCCTTAGGTCACTAGGCACAAAGTCCCCTAAGAACTTAATAACTCGAATACCAAAGAGCCCACTCTTGATCAATTATGCAATTTTTTTTTTTTTTTAACTTCTGAGCAAGTGCGTTTCGCTCCATCTTGCTCAACCCTAGACTACTCGCAACTTATGCGAGCCGACTACTAGCCATTTGACGCCTAGCCACAACTAGCAACAACTTCCATATTTTTTCTCCAAATTTTTTTTCTTTTTCATGCCTTTATCACTAAGAACCTATAATCGAATTCTAAGCATTATAAGTAGATTGACCTTGAAAACCCAAATCATAACAACAATCTAGCCCTTTCGCATTCTCTAAGACTTAGTGGACTTACAAGTGTTTCTAGCATGCATATCAACCTACACAACTTAATATCACTTTAATGCTAATACTACACTCACATCAATATCACAATTCAGTCGATAAATCATTGCAAAAGGGATCATGGTAAATGCATGAGCTACATGACATTCATAAAAAAAAACTATATGGCATAAATTATGCAACTATATGAACTAAACTATCATTAATATGCAACTAAATGACACACACACAATATTCCTTAACTACCACCCCCAAACTAAAAATCTTCACTGTCCTCAGTAAAAGTAGTAGAAAGGAACACAGGGTATACCTACTCGGAGTCATCATCATCATCACCCTCAGTGGGTGGAGTATCAGGCGGCGGGTATGCAGAGTCCTCACCAAAAACTGGCCACTGGATATCAGCTCCAAGGCCTCGAAAAGCAGTCCCTAATGCAAGGGTGAGCTCCTGAGCAAACCTGCTCTGCGTCTCATACATGGCATCCATCCGCCGTGAAAGCCTCCTATACTGGGCATCAACCATCCCAGCACCCTCCTGAGCTCTCGAAGAACCAGCCTCATCACGCCCTGGCCTAGCCATAGTAGCACCTCGTGCTGGACGCCCTCCTGGAAGACGATAACCCAGCCCATGCTCCTCAGGCTCACCACTGGTCCACTCCTGCATCCCATTCAGAGTGCCAGAATTAATCGGAGCGGCTGACAACTGCAACTGATCACAGCCGGCCAGTTCACTCCCACTGCTCGGCATAGCTTCGTAACCGTAGATGCATAAGGGATGTTCATATGCTTTGCTACCCTCAAAAACTTCAGAATTCCTTGGTAGATAAACTCACCAAGGTCCACATAGTACTCCTCATTCAGAATTCCCCACAACAGCTGTGCTCTCTCAACTGTGACCTCGTGTGCATGTGAAGAAGGCAAAATATTAGCACAAATAAATGCATTCCATGCACGGGCATACCTGTTCATGGCGATCACCGGAAAGTGACGATACTCATTATTGCCTGTACTGCGGGTCCAAACTGTGCCCGATCGACAGAGAGTCGCACAAATCCAATCCAAGTCAAAATCCTCAGCAGTCTTTTCATTCCAGTTCTCCTCCTCGGGCTTCCTCTCTCGCTGTCCAATCACACGGCGAATCGCCGCAGGATGATAATCAACCGTCAGCCCACGGACCACAGAAAACCCATTCTTTTCAGCCTTCGCATTCGCGTAGAACTCGCGAACAACGCTCATCGGTACCGCTTCGGGTGACTCACAAAAAGCTATCCACCCCTTCTCTGCAATCATGGGCAACAACTCACCATCCCTCCCCGATGGTAAAAACCCCCTCTCCTTCAGAATCGGCTTACCCAACAGCCTAGTGTACTCCTCCTCCGCGGCTCTGTCAGTTAACCGAGGCCTTGTAGCAGTACCCCTCGATGAATCAGCAGTAGGAACTGTGCTGCTGCTGTCAATAGTGCGTGCTCTCTTGGGTGCCATTGATTCATGAATAAAAGCGTGTAAGAACTGATATTTGATGTTTGTGAGAGGGTTTAAGTGTAGGAAGTTTTGTGGGAGATATGTAGGATAGGTGTATGTATATATAGGGTGTGGATTAGATTAGGGTTTGGGAATTAAGGGATAAAATGATGGGGTAGTGGGAACAAATCGTGGGTTTATGGGCTAAAACTGTTTTTGTGTTTTTTTTTTCTGAACTGTAAAAAAAATTCTGGTACTCGACCCCTGCGCGGCCGCTCAGCATAGCTGCGCGGGCGCTCAGCTTGCTGCGCGACCGCTCAGCTTAGCTGCGCGGGCGCGCAGGGGGTCACTGGAATTTTTTTTTTCAGCCCCTGTTTTCTGATTTATTTGTGTTTTTGGATAGGTTATTAATTTCTAAGGGTTCCTGTAACAATAATTCATGGGTTGCCTCCCACGCAGCGCTTCTTTTTCGTCATTAGCTTGACGTTTCGTACCCTGCTCAAGTAGTCAACAAAATGGCGCTAACCACTTCTCGGTTTGCCATGTCCCCATAGTAGTGCTTCAACCGTTGACCGTTAACCTTGAATGCTTGGTCCTGATCATTCTCAAAAATTTCCACCGCTCCATGTGGAAACACAGTTTTGACAATAAAAGGTCCAGACCACCTTGATTTCAACTTCCCAGGAAAAAGTCGGAGCCGAGAGTTGAATAAGAGAACTTGTTGCCCTGGCACAAATAACTTTGGATGTAGCTTCCTATCGTGCCACCTCTTCACCTTTTCCTTATACATTTTGTTATTTTCGTACGCTTGAAGTCGAAATTCATCCAGTTCATTAAGCTGAAGCATTCTTTTCTTACCAGCTGCATCTAAATCCAGGTTCAACTTCTTCAATGCCCAGTAGGCCTTATGCTCAAGCTCCACAGGTAGATGACATCCCTTTCCGTACACCAACTGAAACGGTGACATCCCAAGTGGAGTTTTGTATGCTGTTCTGTAAGCCCAAACAGCTTCATCGAGCTTTAAAGACCAATCCTTCCTTGACGGATAAACAACCTTCTCTAGAATGCGCTTTATCTCTCTGTTAGACACTTCCGCTTGACCATTTGTTTGCGGATGATAGGCAGTAGCTACTCGATGATTCACATTATAACGCTGTATCATAGAAGTGAACTTACGGTTGCAAAAATGCGATCCTTCATCACTTATGATTACCCGAGGTGTTCCAAACCTTGTGAAAATTTGCTTATGAAGAAAATTTAGCACTGCCTTTGCATCATTTGTCGGTAAAGCTTTAACTTCGACCCATTTTGAGACATAATCGACTGCCAGCAAGATGTACTGATTATTGCAAGACGAGATAAAAGGCCCCATGAAATCGATTCCCCATACATCAAAGACCTCGACTTCAAGCATCACATTTAATGGCATTTCATCCTTCCTTGACAAATTTCCCACTCTTTGGCAACGATCACACCTTAAAATAAACTGATGAGCATCCTTGAACAAAGTAGGCCAGAAAAAACCTGCTTGCAGAATACAAGCTGCCGTCTTCTCACCGCCATAGTGTCCACCATAAACCGTGGAATGGCAGTCTCGTAATATCCCCCCCGTCTCACAGAACGGGATACATCTCCTGATGATCTGGTCAGCTCCCTGTCTAAACAAATATGGTTCATCCCACATATACCACTTCACCTCATGCAGAAACTTCTTCTTTTAAGCAGATGTCAAATTAGGAGGCATTATATTGCTGACGAGATAGTTTACAATATCTGCAAACCATGGTTCTTCCTCCTGAATTGCAAACAACTGCTCATCCGGAAAAGATTCATTGATTAACGTCCTATCTTGTGAAGTAGAATCGGGATTCTCCAACCTAGAGAGATGGTCAGCTACTTGATTCTCAGTACCTTTTCTATCTTTGATCTCTAACTCAAATTCCTGAAGTAAAAGCACCCAACGAATGAGTCTTGGCTTCGAATCCTTCTTAGAAACCAGATAGCGAATAGCTGCATGATCAGTGAATACTGTTACTTTCGTACCAAGCAGATAAGATCGAAATTTCTAAAAGCCAAAGACTATAGCCAAAAGCTCCTTCTCAGTAGTGGTGTAGTTCAATTGGGCACCATTTAAAGTCTTACTCGCATAGTAGACCACATGGAAGAGATTTTTCTTGCGCTGTCCCAGAACTGCACCTACCGCATAATCACTCGCATCACACGTCATCTCAAATGGTTCTGTCCAATCTGGTGCTGTAATGACTGGTGCCATGATCAAACTCTCCTTGAGAGTCTCGAATGCTGCCAAACATTCATCATCAAATTTGAACGGCACATCTTTCTCAAGCAAATTGCACAACGGCTTAGATATCTTTGAAAAGTCCTTGATGAATCGCCGATAAAAACCCGCATGACCAAGAAAACTACGGATTCCTTTCACAGAATTAGGTGGGGGAAGATTTTCAATGACTCCCACCTTGGCCTTGTCCACCTCCAGACCCTTGCTAGAGACCTTATGCCCAAGGATAATGCCTTCACGCACCATGAAATGACATTTCTCCCAATTAAGCACCAAATTAGTTTCCACGCATCTTTTGAGTACGGCGCGCAGATTATTCAAACATTCATCATATGAGTGTCCAAAGACGGAGAAGTCATCCATGAACACTTTGACATTATTTCCAATCATGTCAGAGAATATAGCCATCATACATCTCTGAAAGGTGGCCGGGGCGCCACATAACCCAAACGAAACTCTGCGAAAAGCAAACGTGCCAAATGGACAAGTGAAGGTAGTCTTTTCCTGATCCCCTGGTGCAATACAAATCTGATTATACCCGGAATAACCATCCAGAAGACAAAAATACTCATGACCCGCCAATCTGTCAAGCATCTGATCAATAAATGGAAGGGGGAAGTGATCCTTCCTTGTGGCTTTGTTCAATTTTCTATAATCCATGCATACTCTCCATCCTGTAACTGTTCGAGTAGGGATGAGCTCATTCTTTTCATTTACGACCACAGTGATACCTCCCTTCTTAGGTACACATTGTACGGGGCTCACCCATGAGCTGTCAGAAATAGGATAAATGATGCCTGCATCTAGCCATTTCAGAATTTCTTTCTTCACCACCTCCTTCATGATGGGATTCAGTCTTCGCTGCTGTTCCACAGTTGGCTTACTACCTTCCTCTAGCAGAATTTTATGCATACAATATGAAGGACTTATCCCCTTGATGTCTGCTATGGTCCATCCTATAGCCGATTTGAATTCTCTCAAAATCCTTAAGAGCTTGTCTTCCTCACTACCTGAAAGGTCAGATGAAATAATAACAGGTAACGTAGATGAATCACCTAAAAAAGCATACCTCAAGTGTTCAGGTAATGGCTTGAGCTCCAAGGTAGGTGCTTCCTCTATTGATGGTTTGAGCTTCCCTTCAGCGTTCTTGAGGTCAGAAGTACCAAGAGATTCAAATGGTATGTCCAGCTTCCGCTTCCAGGGAGAAGCGTTCAGATATTGTAATTGCTCGTTGCTATCTTCATCATCGCTGTCAAAATCCCCCACTAAGGCCTTTTCCAATGCATCAGACATTAGCATGTGATCGAGTTCCGAAGTAATCGCAGAATCAATCACATCCACTTTTAAGCACTCCTCATCTTCTGTAGGGAATTTCATTGACTTGAATACGTTGAAGGTCACATCCTGATCTTGGACCCGCATAGTAAGTTCACCTTTTTGCACATCTATCAAGGTACGGCCAGTAGCCAAGAAAGGCCTCCCCAAGATTATGGGAATCTTCTTATCTTCCTCAAAATCCAGAATAACAAAATTTGCTGGAAAGAAGAGCTTATCCACTTTGACGAGCACATCCTCAACTATGCCCCTTGGGTAAGTAATGGAACGGTCAGCCAATTGTAGTGACATGTACGTGGGTTTTGGATCAGGCAGATCCAGTTTTTTAAAGATCGACAACGGCATCAGATTAATGCTTGCTCCCAAATCACAAAGGCACTTGTCAAACGTCAGATTGCCAATTATGCAAGGAATGGTGAAGCTTCCTGGATCTTTCAGTTTTGGTGGTAACTTTTGTTGCAGAACAGCGCTGCATTCTTCCGTGAGAGCAACGGTTTCAAGGTCATCCAGTTTCACCTTCCTTGAAAGAATAGTCTTCATAAACTTCGCATAACTAGGCATTTGTTCCAGAGCCTCAGCGAAAGATATATTGATGTGAAGTTTCTTGAACACCTCCAGAAACTTCCCGAACTGTCTATCCAGCTTTTGTTGCTGTAATCTCTTAGGAAAAGGTGGTGGAGGATAGAGCTGTTTCTCCCCTGTATTAGCCTCAGGCAGAGTGTGTTCAACAGTAGTCTTCCTTGGTTCCGCCGCTTTCTCCTTTTGCTTAGATTCTTCACCTCTAATTTTAGCTTCTACTTCTTTTGCCTTTTCAGCATCAGCTACTTTTCCAGACCTTAAGGTAATAGCCTTGACTTGCTCTTTAGCTTCCTTCCTGCCTGGTGCTTCCGTGTCACTGGGAAGAGTGCCAGGTTGACGATTGAGCACTGCATTGGCTAATTGACCAATTTGATTTTCCAAGGTCTTGATAGAAACCGCCTGACTCTTGCACAACAGCTTAAGTTCCTCAAAATCAACACTAGTAGGTGCAGCTGCACTTCCCTATTGAGGATATGATTGCCTTGTAGCATACTGCTGTGGTTGCTGGAATCCAGGTGGGTTAAACTGTTTACTCACTCCTTGCTGATATGGTGGCTGAATAGCATTCTGATTATTCCCCCAGCTGAAATTTGGATGATTTCTGTTGTTAGGATGATAGGTTGCTGGCACAGGCTGCTGTTGTCGCTGATAATTATTCACATACTGAACAGATTCGTTTACAAGAGAACACTGATCCGTAGCATGAGAACCTGCACAAAGCTCACAAACCATAGCTATTTGATTAACTCCATACGTAGCCAGAGAATCAACCTTCATTGATAGCGCTTGGAGCTGGGCTGCAATAGCGGTGGCTGCATCAACTTCCAGAATACCTGCTACCTTGCCTGACGTCATCCTCTGAGTTGGGTTTTGATGCTCATTTGCAGCCATCGTCTCGATAAGATTATACGCCTCAGTATAGCTTTTAGCCCATAAGGCGCCTCCAGCTACTGCATCGAGCATGGGCCGAGATTGGGCCCCCAAACCATTATAGAAACCAGTGATCACCATCCAATCCGGTATTCCATGATGTGGACATTTTCTAAACATTTCCTTGTAGCGTTCCCAAGCCTCGCACATAGATTCTGTAGGTTGCTGCGCAAACTGAGTAAGAGCACTCCTCATAGCAGCAGTCTTTGCCATCGGATAAAACTTCACCAGAAACTTTTGCGCAAGATCTTGCCACGTAGTGATGGACCCAGCTGGTTCAGAATGTAACCAGTCTTTAGCCTTGTCCCTTAGTGAGAATGGGAAAAGCCTCAACTTGATAGCCTCATCAGTCACACCATTATACTTAAAAGTGCTGCAGATCTCGACAAAATTCCTTATGTGCATGTTGGGGTCTTCAGTTGCCGCTCCTCCGAAAGAAACAGAATTCTGCACCATCTGAATAGTGCCCGGCTTGATTTCAAAGGTGTTAGCTTGAATAGCCGGATGAAGGATGCTTGACTGAATGTCATCAATTTTAGGCCGAGAAAAATCCATAAGAGCTGGATCAGCTTGAACAATACGATCTCCCATGTTTACTGGTTCTTTCTGCTCAGTTCCTGAATCCGAATCCTCAAAATCTAACTTCTTCGGAATATCAAGAACTTCGTCTGTCTCCTCAGCTGTATCTAAAGTCCTCTTGCGAGCACGAGAACGAGTTTGCATAAACGCTTGCTAAAGTACCTGAAACACAACCGAAAAAAATAAGTAACTACTACGTCCTAATCACTGAGTCCTAATGACCAATGATGGTAAGTACATAAACTAAACAAATACGCCGAGTCCCCGGCAGCGGCGCCAAAAACTTGTTAGGGCGAAAACACGCGCTAATATTCACGCAAGTATACGCGTTCGCAAGTAATATAGAATACTTTCTAGTTCGTTCCCTCAGAGACTCAGACTAAATTATTGTCTAATTAAACTCACTCACCAATGTATGATTACTTCTCAATGTTAAGATAATAACACTTAAAATTGTTGATTAAATATTAACTATAATTAACTACTTAATTAACCACTTAACTAACACTTCAATTTATCAATAATAAAACACTCATGAGATCACAACTTCATTATTACTTCCTTCTATAGCCATTGTTATTACCTTTAGCATGTGACAGTGATGATATTAATCGAATAACACGAAACTGATAAAAGCCAACTTTCATTGTACTAATACCATTCTACTAAGCATCCACAATTAAGATAGAAGTCGAATAGTCATCAATTATGTTGAGTTCCTATATGTCTACAGAAATTGACAACACAACGATTTAAGCACAAGTTATTCTTTTTGATTACATAGGGCAAATAAAACTGTTAGAGTTACCCACTAATCATGCACAACGTACATGAACCTATGCTAGCATGGCAAGTTCTAAATCTCAAGATCCACTGTCGCTTCACAAGAGATTAACACCCTATCTTATATGTTCGCGACGCACATAAGACGAATACGCACAACCAATACTAGATATCAAGCAATCATCACACACTAAAGTATTAAACAATTAACTAAAGAATTCCATAATAAATCCGTTGCAACCCCATGATCACGATTAGCCCATAATAGAACTTATCGCCATCATGGGTTCATATGAAATCATGATAAACAAACACAAGAAAATAATAACTAAACTAATTATATTAAAATAGAGTACGTCACAAGAGTAAATAAGTCAAAGCAAGAAAACTAGCATCCAACGTTACAACGAAACAAGAATCACAAGAAAATATGCTTCCTCTTCGTTGCGGTGTGCTAAATCGGTCTTCTTCCTTATCTCCTTCGCTTCTTGCGTAAAACACAATCTTCTTTTTTCCAAAAATCCTGTGAAAACGTCTCAAATCTACTTATATAATAGTCCCATAAAACTCAGATTACATAGAAGTTGGAAGCCAAACAGAAGTAGAAGTCTAAAATAATTCAGCAAAATTCCCGACCCTGCGCGGCTGCTCAGCATAGCTGCGCGGGCGCGCAGGCCTCTACTGGAAAAAATCCAAGTTTGCTCCGTTTCTTCGCCGTAATCTGCCCGTTCCTTTCCTCTCACAATGGTGAACACATGCCAAGGCTTATTCTTGATGATTTCTCCCCCGAAATGCAACTAATACCCTGAAATGCATAAACACTAGAAAAATGCATCAAATACACAAAATACTTGATTTCAAGACACCAATTTAAGCCATTTTAAGACGTTCTAAGTGGTATAAAATGCCACTTATCAACATGGCAGAGGTTTTCAGGAAATGTATAAAGGAAGATGTATATGGGGATATATATATATATATATATATATATATATATATATATATATATATCAGAACTTAATGAAGTATGTCATAACTTCATTTCCTTTAATAATATTTTAAAGATTTAATCTATTCAAATCTTGTCTTGTAGTCTCATCTATGTGATGAACTGTTGAAAGCTCATTATACTTTGAACAATGGTAGTTCAAGTAGCTTTATAAATGATATAAGTGTAGTGAAGTATTTGGTAACTTCATCTTTTAAACTTATATCTAGTTAATAATTGTCTTATGAATGACAAAGATTTTCAGAAAAACGTTGAGACAAGGTCAGATATATGAGATCACCTTGCAACGATATTTTTTTATACAGTTATACACTGGAACTCTGTGTGTATTATGCATGGAAGAGGACTTCCAATATTTTGAAAAGTATATATGTATATATACTGAATATTTTGCGACTTCATCGCATTAAGATATCAAACTTGGTTCATTTCTTTTGACCAAGACTTTCATGAGTACTATGAAAAGGCTCATATTGTTAATCATTATACATATTATTTTGGTGGGCTTGCTGCTCACCCTTGCTTTCTTCTTTCATCACACAACAACAGATAGAAAAGATGAACATGACCAAGCTCCCGATTCGCAAGCGATTAGGAGACGTTCCGCAGTTTTCTAGAAGCATTGATGCCGCCGTAGCTGAGGTAGGAACTACCAATAGGCTAGGCTTTCAACTTTTGATGTACCAGATTTATGTATATTTATGAATTGTAATAATGGCAAAGAAATGTAAATTTATTCAGAAAACCTTTTAAGGTGTATGGACAGATAATTGTGGAATAAAATGACTTGTAGTTATTTTTGGATGTTCATCTCTGAGACTATAACGTGCGGTGTGTGTGTTTATTGTGGGGTCACAGTACAGAGTAGTTGAGTAATTATTAAGATTGGGTGTTATTAAGGGAAATGGAACTCGTGACAACCCGGATCCCCGACCCCGGATTTGGGGGTGTTACAGTAATGGTATCAGAGCTAAGCGTTATAAACCTCAGAGATGATGTGACGGTAAGATAATAAGTTCACTAAGATAATAAGAACTCTTGCCAAGTTCATCGTCGGGCTACCTAACGTAGCACTGGCAGTTAAAACCCTTACGGGAACCCTTATAAGTATCGTGATAGTAACATAGTTCGTTCTCGTATAGGGCAGCGGGGCACCGAACCTTGAGGTTCAGGAGCATCAGCATGAGGATGTTTTATTACAAGTTGGAGATCAAATTGTGAATCCGATGGAGTACCCTAATGAGGGACCGGATGAGGTTCAGATAGAGAATGTTGCGGTTGAGGATGTTATTCCGGAAAGGATTGTGGCTGAGGAGGATCTCATGGAGGATCCTGATGAGAATGAAGAGAGGACCGCTGAGGAACAGATGACCGTAGTCAGGGCGACTACCAGAGCAAGAATGGCCGCGAGGGTGGCACTAGAGGATGAAGAGTTACCAAGGGCACAAAGGTTAATGAGGGCAGAAGGAGTGGGGCCTTCCACGACCCCAATTATACCAGTATCAGACCCTCTTCCAGAGGCTCCTGTAGACATCCATGAGGTTCCACCAATTCCTGTTCCCTCCCCTGTACAGAGCCCAACACATACTGAGGAAATGCCACCTTTATCCCCTGCACCATTGTCACCTGATACCGTGCTTGGTTATCCATTTGGATCTCCTGGGTCTGCACCACCTGCACCCCATGGACTGCTAGATGCTACCACTCAGGCTTCTCTTATCACTGATTATCATATGACTTTGGGTGACCTGTCAGAGGCCCGGAATGTTAGGAGTGATCTGTTGGATCGACTTACTGCACCAAGGATTGAGGGTGGGATACTTCCGGCAGGATTAGCGTATAGCATGGAAAGGATTGAGGCTACCACCCGTGTTACAGCTAGAGGCCATCTTGAGGGTCAGGTTGATCCAGCTCTATTTGCGACTATCTTAGACCTCATCACCTCTGTGATGGAGCAGGTTAGGGATGTCGTGCGTGCTCGCATCTCTTAATCCATGGTAGTGTGCAGAGCCAGAGCAATCAAACAAGGGATTCATGTAGCACCGCTTTTGGAGGATTAGCCTAAGTTATGAATGATTAGTTTTAATGACGAGATGACTATCTATGGTAGTACTTTTGGGATAGGAGCGATAAGTTCATATGATGTAATCCTCTTTAATATGTTCAGTTGTTGTACCCTCGAACAAATGGTTATGTATATATTCGTTAATTTCAGTTCAGATCAGTTTGTTTATGATAAAATCACATTATTAATTGCTCTATTAACACTTAAGAGAGTGTCATGAAGTTTATCGAACTTGAGAATTCATAATTTGCAATCGTGCAAGGACTAAACGAGGGGAAGACTTAAGCAAAGTAAGTAAGACAAATATCCGGAGATTCTCAAAATTTTCCAAGTAATATGCCCCCACAAGGAATAAGATTAGGGGCAAACCTTGAATGTGATAATCAGGGAGGTCGCAATTAAGATATAAAGAATCCGGAATATAATAAAGTGGAAAATGAAGATTTTAAATTAAAAGATGACCCCAATTATGGGGAGTAGGAAGAAATATTTAGACTAAGACAGCAGAAGTCGAGCGAGATAAGGAGACCCGAGACGGTACTCCTATACGGAAATTCATGAACCTTTCTAAACAGAACTTATATTTTATTCCCAACCACCACCTTGAGGAAACAATGTGGTGTGAAATTCTTTCAGGACCTCTAAGTCGCTAAGCTCTCAGAGTTCCAAGGAACAAGCTGACCCAGTCGAGGCAAGAGCCTGGCTAAAGGAAATATAGGAATCATTTGAGATTCTAAATGATTGACGAATCACAAAATACTATTTTTATCACTTACCCTCCTAAGAGAGAGACCACCCGCTGGTGAAAGACCAAGGAAGGCACAGAGCAAGAGATTATAATAAACTGATTTAAGTTCAGTCAATTATTTTCAGGAAAGTACTTCTCAAGGTTATAGAGATAGAGTAAAAGCTTTAGAGCCAGAACAAAGGCAGACGAGTATGATGAATTATGAATCTAAGTTGTAAAAGTTGTCAAGATTCGTTCTAAGGACACGAATCCAGAATGACGGGATGTTTGAAATCAATGCTTATGTTGTGTGGGTTCATGAAATAATGATAAGAGAAAGGGAAATAAAAAGGAACTGAAGTGGAAAGGGATATAAAGGCAATAGAGTTTGAGGTATGATAAGGGAGTCGGGTATGAGGAAACCCTAAAGACTCGTAGCAATAGAAATAGGAAAGTATGTAATCATTGGTATGAGGGTGATTCACCATGAGTTAAAGTTGATGGTTGAAGGCATACGAGTTATGTACATTTTATCCCCTGTAAGTTGGGAGGATTCAAGGAAACCTTTAGATAGTTCGAAGGATAAATAATAAGACGCGGATAGACTAAGGAGACAAGAAAGTAAGAAAGTAGGAAAATTGGATGAAGGAAGTGACCTTCAATAATGTGAAATGTAAGACCGGTGGCTCGATACTCAGAAAGGGAGACGCCAGGTATGAGAGGTGTCCCAACATTGAGATGACTGTTGAGATAAACAACAAAAGTAAATAAGGAATTATTAAGAAGAAGTTCACATTGAACATGACCAATATCTTCCAGAACATCCATGTTATCATTACCAAATCAGGAAAGAAAAGCGGATGACCATTGTTATCTTTTGGAGGCCATATGGATTGACCTCAATTTGAATAAGGATGCTATTATGAAGTTAGGTATAGACTATCGAGGTGGGAATGATGAATAAGATAATCTATCAAGGATATATGACTTGATTTATCCATGGAAGGATGCAGGTACCTTTTAAAGGTGGAATTAAGGATAGAACATTGGTAACTTAAAATGAATCCTAGGGGACTGCATAAAGGTTGGCATGTCACCCTTAATAGGGACAGTATGAGTTTTGACAGTATGATTGGGAAAGGGTTAAGGTAACAACAACCTTTAAGAATCAGTGGAGAAATTTTTCAGAAGAATATAGACAATGGTTCTAGTATTAGTAAATGGTATTGTGATATGCCCTGTATCTAGGGAATACAGGAGGAACGATTGAAGGATAACCTTAGAGGTTTTACAAGGAAAAAGGTAATATTCAAAATTTTCAAGAATAGAAATATGGATAAAGGAAATATGACGTAATTATAATGATGCCAAGTGGGGCACGTGTTAAACCACGAGAAAGTATGGATCGAACCAGTAAAGGTCGAAATTGTTCAGGGCAATTAGGACTTAAGATAAAAGATGTTCTAATTATGATTGAGAGTCAGTCATGACAGTGATTAACCTCTAAAGACTGAGGGGATAACTTATGGAAAAATGGTAATTTTTTTTTACTCATCAGATTTTAAGGAAAGCATTTTCACATAAGCTGTGATTGAAATAAGGTAGAAAATTTATTTGGAGGTGGTTAAAATGACATTGACTGTAAGGAAATTTTACTATCAAGAAAGGCCAAAGAGGTGGCCGACACTTTAAAGGTAAGAGGATAATTATAGGCGCTTGTGCCAAAGGAATGCCGTGATGATGGTTAAAGCTGTGAAGGTTGTATTATGGTTTGGAAGATTGACATTCCTTCTGATGACTGTGCAATACCCAACCGTAATAGTAGTTGGTAAGGGTTTAATTCGTGTAATCGCCATGAGCGGGCTATCTATCTCAGAAGGCACTATCTTGAGATAAGCCAGGACCATGTTATAAAAAGGACTAGACGAACCTTTGAGTTAAGTCTTCTATTGAAGGCATATGCTTAAGAATGGTATTAACCTGCTATCATTGCTTTGATTGAAACTCTTCTGCAATTTTATCTGCTTCATGTCATGAAAGTACGTCAGGATCTGGGGTGTTCTTCATGAATTATGAATGGTAATTATGTTAACTCCTTAGAAGAATTTGATACGACAGGTATGGACTCCGTATGGTTAGCTATTAAGATTCCAAGGAAAATGAATGACGACAGTAGGTCAGTGGTGGACCATAGTAATGCAGAAACGATTCTTTGAATAATGAGCCGATTACAACCGTGTGAGTTGTATTGGAATGGATGTTGAGATTGAGTACCACTAAACGGGTCGTGGTAGTGTATAAGCTATCATTGATAGACTAATTAAGTCGATTATCTACCTATGATATATTTATTCCTTCTTATCAATAAAGAGTAGTATTACCCATACGAAGAAGGTTGCGGTATAGAAATGGGTTCTAGTAACGATGAGGTCTAGAATGAGATCCCAGATTCGATTTTCGATATCGAGGGAGTTTCAAAGGTGATTGTGTATAAGCTCGAGGAAGAGCATGGGTCCATAGAATGATGGACGGGATAGCGAAAATATTTAGGCATGTGAAATACGATGCTATAATACTCGATGTTGATATAAATACATATATGTTTTGTTCTCCTATGACAAACCTCTATAGTTTAGAGGTAGGTTCCAAGCCAGATATTTTGTGGCAGTATATTTTTTTTATACAATTCTCTTCAGTTCGTTCTTTTCTCTTCTTTTCATTTCATGTAAGTTGAGAAGAACAACCCTTCCAGAAGGGGAGGTATTGCCGAATGACTGTCTATCTGTGTGATAGAAGCCTAGTAGGATACCATCTATTGTTTAATTGCTTGTCAAGTACTAAAGGCTGGCCACCTTCTGTACTAACTATGCGATATAATAAGTGTTCATGATCATAGTGATCTCTCAACAAATTCCTTTACTTCTATATGAAGGATTAAGCTTTCGAAAATAGAAACAGCTAAAAAAAGGAGTAATAAAGTTTTGGTGGTATTCGGAATGGAAACACATTCGTGATACTAAGGTTGACGTGGTTATTAAAAGGTTATAGAACGCTAACGAAAAAAAAAGTATAACTAGTATAATATTAGGAACGGAAGGTTGTAGCGATTACGAACTAGAAAAGAATGGGTATTGAGAAGCAAAAGCTCTAATGCTAAACGCTATAATGAGAGTCTGTGCAATAGACTTGAAATAATTTGGAATGATCAGTTATCACGGATTGAGTTTTCTTACGATAATAGATCATATGTCAGTATTGAGATATCGCCTTATGAGATCCTTGAGGGCAGACAATGTCGATCTCCCTTATGTTAGGATGAAGTTGTAGAGCGTAAGATGCTCGGACCCGCAGTAGTCCAAAGGATCAAGGATATAATAGATCTAATCAGAGGACGGCTGGTAGTAACCCAAGATGGACATAAGAAGTATGTTGATTTGACACGAAAGGACAAAGAATAGGAAGTAGGGGACCTAGTGTTGTTAAAGGTATCCCCTTGGAAACCCTTGGAAAGGATTGATGAGATTCAGAAAGAAAGGAAAGCTAAGTCCACAATTTGTCGGACCCTTGGATATATTAAGAAGTATTGGGAAGTTAGCGTATGAGCTAGCCTTACCCCAGAACATGTAGCAAGTCATAACGTGTTTCACGTATCAATGTTAAGGAAGTGTAATTCGGATGCCAGATAAATAGGGGCATATGAGCGCATAGACATGCAACCAGACGTAACCTATATGGAGCAACCAGGAAGGGTTATAGAGTGAAAAGGAACAAGTACTTAGGAGAAGGGTTATCAAACTAGGCGGAGTTTGGTGGTAGGACCACAATGTGGGAAAATTTACTCGAGAGTTAGAAAGTGCAATGCTAAGAGAGTATCCCTATTTATTTTCAATTTGATTCCGGGACGGAATCCATTTAAGGAGGGGAGACTGTAATAACCCCCAAAATTTTGAACTTTTTGTAACCCTTGTGAATAGTGTTTTAGCTGAATGAGGAAACTTTTCATGCCACACTATGTAGGGGTTCTGTTATGGATATTCTGAGATTTTATCAGTACTCTATATGATATATGAGTGTATGTAAAGATCGTCAGAATCCAATTCCGAACACTTTGATTTTTCCCGGAAATACACTAGATACGGAGAGAATTGAGTATAAGGTAACAGGATACGAAGGATTTAAATTAAAGGATTATAAGAGAGGATCATAAAAAGGAAAATAATGTATTTAGAAAGGTTAAGGGAACCTAAGTAATAAGATCCCGGGTATGATCCTTCAAACGATAAACGAAAACGAAAGTTAAGCGAACCGTATAACAGATCAGCGGTTATTAGGCAAACAATTAGGAAGTTAATCAAAGGGATTAGAGAGGATGATGTCACCCAACCAATGAGAAGAGGACAAGGAGGGGAGGATGACATCATGAGGATGACACAAGCATGACATGGGAAGGAAGGAGATGTGGTGGCTTTTTAACCACACAAAATCAAGGGCAACTAGGTAATTTACTAAAACAAACACAAAAATCAAACCAACCAAGCCAAGCAAATCATTTTTCATCAAAATCAAAAAGAAACCAAGGCATTGTTCTTCATGCTCTCGGCTTTTACTATTGCAAAAGGGCAAGAAATTCAAAACTCAAGATCCAAGCCTCCTAAATTGGTGAGTTAATTCCCTAATCATCTTTATGCTTAGTTAGGGCTATATCATGAGTTTAAGCCATCAATTCCTTCTCAATCTTCTTCATTTAATCAAAGAAGAAGACAATGAATAGTGTTTTCAAGTTTTTAACTTGAAATTTTTCTTGTTTTCTTTGAAGATCCAAGCATTCCTAAGACTTCTCAAAGCTTCTTAAGGCTTCCTAGCTCCTCCCACCACTTCAAGGAAGGTATATCATCTCCAAACCCTAGATTCCTATGTATTATAAGATGATTTTGATTAGTAGGGTGATATTGTAGCTTAATGTTTGTGATTTAGAGTTTGGGATTGAAATGGTATTGAAATGGAATGGTAAATCTTGTTGTTTTGGTTAAAAGAATGTAGTATAGTTAAATTCAAGCTTAGGCATAAGTATGAATGTTAAAATTGAATTGGTTGGGGTTGTTATGATGTGATAAGGATGGATGTTGGTTGTATGTTGGATTTGAGGTTGAATTGGGTTGGTTTTGAATAGTTTTAAATTGGGAAATCGCGTAAACATAGCCGTCGTAACGTCCGATTTTCTTTAGACTATTTTTGTGCATAACATTAGGACCCGAGAACCCCCTGCTAGATTATGACCATTGCCATTTCTAGATAGCTCATATTACGAGCTTCGTTTTGATATGTAGTTCGTTCGATTCCGATGCACGGTTTAGGAGAAACGACCGTTTCAAGTAACGGCGTTTCGCGAATGAAACTTTTCCCCTCGCCTTACTTTGAAACATGGGTTAAAGACCAAAAAGGGTTAATTAATGTATGAAACATTTATGGTAAGTGTGTTAGACAGTTGGTAAGACACTCACGAAGGAATCGCCTTAAAACTCGTAAAGGTTAAATTATTAAAAATGGTGGAGCCGAGGGTACTCGAGTGACTTAAGAGAATCAGTAAGCGCAAAACGAGCGTTAGAGTCTGAGTTGGCTAGAGTATAGATTTACAAGTGACTTTGGTTTAATTCCAACTTACTTGTTGCTTATAGGTTACCAGACTCGTCCCGAGCCATTCGTAACCCTCAGTCGCTCAGGCAAGTTTTCTACCCGTTATAACTGTTGTTGTGATGTATATATGTATTTGTATTATCTTGCGATAGATGCATGTTGGTTAATTAGCAAATGTTGCAATATATTGAAGCATGCTGCTATGGTATATATATGCATGCCTGTTTCGTATTCTTTCCATATATATCTGCTGATTCAGTTGATAATACCTATGCTAGAGGATAGCGGTAATTTGCATATACCCTTAGTATAGGGACCCAAAGGTGAAAATATTTTCTAAAACCGGGAGTCGAGGATCCCGAGTAGATTTTGTATATATGGATATAAATATATATATATATATATATATATACTTATATATATATATATGGTCATAGTTTTCAAAACTATTAATCGAATAAGGTTTATTCGATAACTTTAACTTTATTTTATTATTGAATATTATTTCGAATATTATTCGAAGGCTTATGACTCCTTTATATTAAATGAATATTATTTTGAATATTCATTCGAGGACTTATGACTCCTTTTATTTTATTATTTGAATATTATTTGAATATTCATTCGAGGGCTTATGACTCTTTTATATTATTTATTGAATATTATTTGAATATTCATTCGAGGGCTTATGACTCAGTTTATATTATTTAATGAATATTATTTGAATATTCATTTGAGGATCTATGACTCCGATTATTTGCTGAGATATATTCTTTATTTTATTAAAGAATAAGGTGTCAATAATCAAACTTATTTTCGATTATTCAAATAAAGATAGTACTTTCATATAAGTATATCTTTGGTTATTTAATACTCGTTTCAAGTATAAGTTTTAATACTTCTACTTCAATTATTTTTATAAAGATTATTCTTTATGGGAATATTATTTAAATAATAATATTCAGACATTTTCTAAATATTCTAGGGACTGATTTACTTCATTAAATCAGCTGTACTCCAAACACTCTTTAAAGTGTTTTCGAGTCTTCAAAATGATTTTTAAAAGTTAGAGCGGATCCCAAAACTCATTTTTTTATATTTAAGATCTTCCTTTTTAAGGGGATTTAAATACTCGCTCAAAACCTGAGGGATCCGGCTATGTGGTGTATTTTATATTCGTAACACGGTTGCAGTTTTGGTAAATGAATTGATTACTTACCCAACGTTCAGGAAGTAAGTCCATCTAATGAGTCGGCATAAGCAACATGGGCTCAGTGGGCGTCCATGATAGTGTAAGTGGCTCAGTGGGAGTCCATCAAATGCATAAGTGGCTGAGTGGCAGTCCAGCATAAGGTCCTATTACGACCAGGGTGATGACCAGTGGGGAATTCGTCCATCTACTAGTAGAAAAGGTTACTTATGGGTATCTTTACCTGATCAGCAAGATATCTGGTTTATGCCAAAATTCTTTTCCTATCCAAATTTATTGGATATTGCAATTCTGTTCATACTTTACATGGCAGAGGTTTTCAGGAAATGTATAAAGGAAGATGTATATGTGGATATATATATATATATATATATATATATATATATCAGAACTTAATGAAGTATGTCATAACTTCATTTCCTTTAATAATATTTTAAAGATTTAATCTATTCAAATCTTGTCTTGTAGTCTCATCTATGTGATGAACTGTTGAAAGCTCATTATACTTTGAACAATGGTAGTTCAAGTAGCTTTATAAATGATATAAGTGTAGTGAAGTATTTGGCAACTTCATCTTTTAAACTTATATCTAGTTAATAATTGTCTTATGAATGACAAAGATTTTCAGAAAAACGTTGAGACAAGGTCAGATATATGAGATCACCTTGCAACGATATTTTTTTATACAGTTATACACTGGAACTCTGTGTGTATTATGCATGGAAGAGTACTTCCAATATTTTGAAAAGTATATATGTATATATACTGAATATTTTGCGACTTCATCGCATTAAGATATCAAACTTGGTTCATTTCTTTTGACCAAGACTTTCATGAGTACTATGAAAAGGCTCATATTGTTAATCATTATACATATTATTTTGGTGGGCTTGCTGCTCACCCTTGCTTTCTTCTTTCATCACACAACAGCAGATAGAAAAGATGAACAGGACCAAGCTCCCGATTCGCAAGCGATTAGGAGACGTTCCGCAGTTTTCTAGAAGCATTGATGCCGCCGTAGCTGAGGTAGGAACTACCAATAGGATAGGCTTTCAACTTTTGATGTACTAGATTTATGTATATTTATGAATTGTAATAATGGCAAAGAAATGTAAATTTATTCAGAAAACCTTTTAAGGTGTATGGACAGATAATTGTGGAATAAAATGACTTGTAGTTATTTTTGGATGTTCATCTCTGAGACTATAACGTGTGGTGTGTGTGTTTATTATGGGGTCACAGTACAGAGTAGTTGAGTAATTATTAAGATTGGGTGTTATTAAGGGAAATGGAACTCGTGACAACCCGGATCCCCGACCCCGGATTTGGGGGTGTTACAGATATGAATCTGAAGCCTCTCCCCCTCACTTGGTCCTTTCTCCCCCTTTTTGTTATCATCAAGTTGAGTAGAGGAGGAGGTTTGAGCAGCCACCAATTTTTAAAGTAGATCTGTCTGTTGGGCTTGATGAAGATAAATGGATGTTAAAGATGCTTCCATAGTTGACATTCTTGTGTCCAAGGCATCTATCTTGTTTGTAAGATCATAATTTTTCCTTAATTGCTTCTTGATGTCAAGCATTGTAGATTCTGGAAGTTTAGAATCTAGCTTGTCTGAAATGGCCTTCTTCATCTCCTCAATATCCTTCTTCATGGTGTTTACATCCCTAACATGCTGGAAGCCCTGGATTTGTTGAAGTTACAGGGAGGCTAGATGTGCCTGAAGGAGCTTCTTGATACTAGCATTAGTAGTGGTTTGAAGAGCAGTATTTGTCTGATTGATTAGTTGGATCAGGGTGGTCTTGAAGTAGTGCTCATCACAGTGCTTTGAGAATGCCCATGATGGCATACCTGATCTTGAACTTGAGCCTACTTCTCCCCCTATGTCCATTGCCTCATCTTCACTTTCCCCACTCCCATCACCAAAGAAATAAGCTGAACCACCAGTCTCATAGTCCACATCACCGGCTATAGAAGGCAAAGCCGTGATGGCATCCTTAGCTCTTATCATAGACTGTGTGGTATGCACCAAATTCAGCATCCTTTCTGCATTGTCATTGCCCTGTTCAGCTAGAAGTTGATAAGCTGGAACAGGGTGAGTAAATGCCTCAGCATCAAGGGAAGTGGAATCTATAACAGCTTTAGAATGCTAAGATAGTCCTTTCCTCTCTGCATCGTGGACATTCATTGACTCACTAGCAATGACATCCATCCTTATAGCTCCAGTACCTGCATTTCTCTCGATTTCTCTCTTTTGTTGCATCAGGGTCTCACCCTGGCTCCCCACCCTCACACCCTCACCTTCACCTACTAAGGTGGGACTCCTCTCACTCTCTTTTGCCAATCCTGAAGAAATGGATTGCATAGTTTCACTCATTTCCTCTCCTTTTTCCTGGGAGCAACCCAAACTCTCACTCAAAACACTCTTCTCTCTCAATCCTAAGAGTGACTATACAACCACTAAATCTTCTGTACTTGAAATAAATGAAGTTTGAAGTTGTGCAGAGATACTCGACGGATGAGTGATATCCATCGAGTGAGTGGCGTTGCTATCCGACGGATAACTGCTGTTAAGCTTATTCATCGGGATACAATCACTACTCGACGGATGAGCAATATCCATCGAGAGAATAGAAACAAATGAACTGGGAAAAGAAACTATTGTTGACTCTGTGCTGATTGAAGATATTTTGGGCACAAATGATACAACAGTTCCTGAAAGAATTGGCAAATGAGCCAACAAATCATCTAAAAGATGATGCTCACTTGCACTAGATTTTGGCTTCCCCAACAGAGTTAAAGAAGGGGAATCAGGGATTGATGTGTTTATCATCTCCACATCCAGAGAATTTGTTGGTGAGTTTGGTGTTTGAGGTGCTTCTATAACTAGAGATTTTGGATGTGACTCCACATTTGTTGGAGCCACATCAAACTGAATTTGTGAAGGTGCAGTGACTGTGTCTTTTATACCAGTTTGCACAGTGTGTGTACCCTGTGCATCCCCAAGGGTTTTAGACTTCTTCTTTCTGGCATAAGTTTGGGGTGAGCTTGTGTCCCTAACCCTCTTGGCCTGTGCTCTTGGTTGAGAGCTTTGTTCAATAACTACATCCTTTTAGGAGGATGCAGCTAGAAATGAGCTTTTATCCTTTTTAAGCACTGCCGTTTGTTGGGAAACTGCAGTGTGGCTAGGCTGGAATCCACTCAACTCTCCAACCTTATTCTTGGGGTTTCTTTTATGTTCACCCCTTCCCTCACCTATCTTGCCCTCCTTCACACTCCCCTATTTGGTTTTAGTGGATTTTTCAACTGGCATCTTTTGGGAGATACCAGAGGGGGCTTTCTTTGATTTGGGTTTGAAAATTTTTGCAGTTTTGGTAGCTTGTGTAGGCAACTGTTGGGTCATTGACACAGTTTCCATAGCCACACTAGAACTCAAAGAAATTGTTGAGGTTGGAATAGTTATAGGAATAGATGAACTTATCTCACTTACCTGAGGTGCTTGCATTACAGGAAAATAGAACAATGGCACATCCTTGTGATGATTGGCCCTGTTCAAATCTGCAATGAGCCTTCTCTCTTGAACCCAACAATCTAGTTTGTTGTTAGGGTTCTCAAGCACAATCTCTTCACAGAGGTGGTTAGCTAACATCATAAAGAATCTAGCATAATACACATTTTTACCTCTTTTATTTAATTCTCCTAATTTAAAGCCTAACTCAAACAAGACAAGGTCACTGAAATTATAGAATTTATCTGTAACTAGCATGTAGAGCATGTTAAGCATTGAGATATTGACTGTATCAAAATTACTGACTTTACCTGAAAAGACCTTTGTTACAACATCACACATAAAACTCCATTATTTCTTAAGACCCATTCTCCTAATGTCACTTAACTTAGTAGTAGAAAGAGCATAGTTCATGGAATTAAGCATATTGATTATATCAGTGTCAGTGTGTGGTGAGGTCACAGTGTTATCAGGAATCTTGAAACATGCTTTTATAACATCATTATTAACACATAACTCTTTACCTTTAATGGTGAGTGTGATTGTCTTATCTGTTGAGTTGTAAGTCGCAGTGGTCCACATCTCTTCAACAACTTCACAGAAGATTGTGGGTGATTCCAGCATGGCATAATTGAGCTTGTAATTCTTCACAAAGTCCATCATCTTGTGATAGTCACCAGAATGCTGAATACCCTTGTTCACTAGTGCAGTGAAATTGTTCTTCTCATAAATGAACCCAGTTTGAGACATAATCTTTACAACAGGTGCCATTATTAGAGAATAAGAGCTTGAAGAGAAAGAGAGTATTTGCTTTGAGAGAGAATGAAATTAGAGCAGTTGTATTGAGAATGATAAAAGAAAAGCGATTGAAATGAAATACGCTTTTATACTATCTCAAAAATAACTGTTAAAAATAATAAAGTAAAATAAAGTAACCAATAGAAATTGCCTAAAATAGCCGTTTAAAAATAAATTGTAAAAATTCCACCCATTATCCGTCGTGTTATGCTTACAAACTGTAAGTATACTCGATGGATAATGTACAAGGAATTAACAGCTGAGATTAAGACAATTCGACGGATGAGGATAAACTGTTATCCGTCGAGTCATAAAATATTCCAGAAAAATAATTGATTTTTATTAGCAAATAGTATACCGACGGATGATCAAACTCGATGGATAAAGATCATCCGTCGAGATGTAAATTTTGACTTAGTCAAAATTTCATCCAAGACTGAAAAATCAATTAAATTTCTGGCTGCATCTCAACTTACAAATTAACTCATATAAATTTAAGAATAATTAAGCATACCTAACTCACTTGCCAACCTTTAAAAGGTAGATTCATCTAGTGGAACAAAATATATCATGGAAATGCGGAATATATATAAGTGTGAATTAATTAGCACAATGCGGAATAGTTACTTAAATGAATCAAAATACAAGTAATTAAAAACAAGAGTCTTTAAAAACTTTCTGGTGGATTTGAATAATTCCACCAGAGATATATAATATATATCGAGAAAACCCTGTGTGCAAAATGCTCACAGCTGCTTACAATAATTGAACAACTAAGAATACAAAGAAATGCTAAGGATTCTGCTTACAAATGTTTCTCTGCTTGTTTCTCAGATTGGATAGTTCCTTAGTTGCTACTTCTTGGTTTATATATCACCAAGATTACAAAGTAATGAGACAGGATAATAAAGCAAAACTATCTAGTCTATTACAATGCTACTTCATTACTCTATTCCAGCATCTTTGAATATCTTCATAATAGCATGGAAATGACAATACTTCTTTGTTCTCGAAAACCCAGTTAAATAGGCTACCACATTCCATTTGCATCCACTCGACGCATGTGACTGTGTTGTCACTATCAACAGATATTTGAATTCTTTATCCGTCGGGTTATTGATCATCCGTCAAGTTATTGATTATCCGTCGGGTTGTTGATCATCCGTCGAGTTCATTGTTTGTTAATCCGTCGGGTAGCAATCATGCACTTGACTTCATTTCACTTATGCAGAATTACAAGACATCATCTATGTACAATTAATCAACCTATTCTGCATATCTAACTAAAGTCATCATGACTTAAGTACTACTACAGATTCTAAACAATGTGTATGTAGAAATGTGCTACAGACTTATTGTTACATAAGCTACTCACTCGATGGATAATAAGTCATCATCCGTCGGGACTATATTGTGTCATCCGTCGGGACTATAAACCTTATCCGTCGAGTGCTACATAATTTCACTAAGTAAAATCTACCAAGGTGTTTTGTTCATTAAATCATCAAGTACACAACATATACACAACAGGAAGCCATAAGGATATTTCCGACTTATGCTGCTCACAAAAAGTTTAAAGTCTTTCAAATGGATGTAAAAAGTGCTTTTCTTAATGGAGAATTGGAAGAAGAAGTATATGTTGAACAACCTCCAGGTTTTGTAGATTCAAAATTTCCTAATCATGTCTATAGATTTGATAAAGCACTTTATGGCCTTAAGCAAGCTCCAAGAACATGGTATGAGACATTAGCTCAGTTTCTTCTGGAAAGTGGATTTAACAGAGGGACTATTGACAAAACTCTATTCTATCTCAACCATGGAAAGGACTTACTTTTGGTGCAGATATATGTTGATGATATCATTTTTGGTTCTGCAAATGACAGACTTTGTAAAAGGTTTGCCAAGCTAATACAGTCAAGATATCAAATGAGTATGATGGGAGAACTTAGCTATTTTCTGGGTCTTCAAGTCAAGCCGAATGAAGAAGGAACTTTTATTTGTCAATCTAAGTACACCAGAAGTTTGTTGAAGAAATTTGGAATGCAAGACTGTTCAAGTGCATCCACTCATATGGCCACTGCAACAAAGTTGGATAAGGATACTGGTATATCAGTAGATATTACTGATTATAGAGGTATGATTGGCTCACTACTCTATCTAACTGCAAGTAGACCTGATATTATGTATGCTACCTGTCTTTGTGCAAGATTTCAAGCAGATCCAAGAGAACCTCACTTAACAGCTGTGAAAAGAATTTTCAAGTACCTTAAGGGTACAGCTGATCTAGGATTGTGGTATCCTAGGGAATCAGACTTTAAGCTAATAGGTTACTCAGATGCAGATTTTGCAGGGTGCAAAATTGACAGGAAAAGCACAAGTGGAAGCTGCCAATTTCTTGGAGGCATATTAGTTTCTTGGTTTAGCAAGAAAGAAAAGTCAATTTCCACATCAACTGCAGAGACAGAGTACATTGCTGCAGGAAGCTGTTGTGCACAAATTCTTTGGATGAAGAATCAGTTATTGGATTATGGGTTAACATATTCTAAAATACCCATTTGCTGTGATAATCAAAGTGTTATTGCTATGACAGGTAATCCAGTTCAGCACTCAATGACAAAGCACATCAGCATTAGGTACCACTTCATAAGGGAACATGTGATGGAAGGTACAGTGAAATTGCATTTTGTTCTAACAGATCAACAACTAGCATATCTTCACAAAACCACTGTGTGAAGCTACTTTTACAAGATTGGTAAATGAACTTGGAATGGTTTCAGGTTCTTTCTCTAAATCTGTTTAGTTTATGTTCTGATACATCAGACCTTATGATCAGTATTTACAGATATTACTATCTTTATGTAATCTGTGCTTTAATTGAAATTTACCTAAGTGCTTATTGTTGTCTGATATGAATTTCTAAACTTTGATAGTGATATAAATGTTTCTGTGACTATTCAATCCAATGAGGATAACTGTGCTAGATGTTGACCTAGTAGTCTCTAATATACTAAAGATCCCATGTTTGAAGTAATTGTTTATGTGGAAATCTTTTAACACAAGTAAATTCTGATATTGAGCTTGGTTAGGTTTACTTTGTGTATCTTATTACTAAGTCAAAAACTAGAATAGTGCTTCTTATCTGTTAAGTTCTGATGTTGGTAAATCTTATGGATGTACTAGGTGCTGATAAACCTCACTTATCAAAAGAAATAGTAAAGAAAAGAAATAAATATCAGGTACTCCTTTGAGATCTAGAGAAAAATGTATGTGGAAGGGAAGACCCAAGTGCATTGATGGTATTAAGTAATATGCATTAGAAAAGCAAAATAAAATTTTCTTGGCGACTTTTCATATTCTCTGATTACTGGAGAAATACTCTGATAATAGTATAAATTCTGATAAGCAGTTGTGACTCACTTACACTGAGGAGCTCCTGTGAAAAAGAATATCAAAAGATGCATAAAATGAGCACAAAACAGTTGATGTGGACTCATGCATGAACTCATTCTATAGTAGACTTCAGACTAATGACAGATTTTGAGCAAAATTCTTAGTTATGCCTTATTTCTAAGATTAACTGAAGTGAATCAGACTTTACTCTTTGTTTGATATTTAGCTTAAAGCACATACTAACACTCCATATGAATGTTGAAAATTACTGTGATGATCAATGTTGTTTTAGATGAACAATTTAAGTGTCAGTTGCATAATTTTTGAGGACAAGTTCTGATGGAAGTTCTGATGATTAAGTTCTGCGGAAACCATATCAGTATTTGTGTGAAGAATTACAGAAATAAACATTCACTTTTTGAGTACAGAAGCCATATTCTGATGACCTTTAAATTCTGATAATAGTCAAGTTCTGATGCTTACGTGGCAGTATTTATTTACTTGATTTATTTTTGGTCAATACTTGAATGGTTCTATATTATCAGAATATTGGTTTAAGTGAGATAAAGACAGTCATAATTACTTCTTTAGTGGGAACAATTTTTTTTATTGAAAAACTGCATGTGCATAGTAATCATTACTTATTTCCCGTGCCCATTAACTATTGTCTTAACTACTGAATGGCTGACAGGTGTAAAGACTGTTCCAATTCGTCTTAACTGCTGTCAAGTGGCGTGTATAAGTAAAAGAGAGAAAAGATTTTAAATCTTTTATCTACTTTTGTATTCAATACTCTCTCACTTTTCTCTTATTCTCTCTATATTCATTGACGGTTTTTACACAGGCATTTTACTAAACACCTTTCAGGCATTCTTATTTCTCACTTCTTTTTCAATGGCACCCAAGGATCTAATCTTTAATGGAGCAAAGTTCATCCCCAACAACTACACTGCCATTATAACCAAGAGTGACGCTCTGTCGGAACTTCATTTTGTTCAGGACTTCTTGGCTCACAGTGAAATAGGGTTCGCTTTGACGCATCCATCCACTTTATCTGGAACTCAAGTTCTGACGTTCTGGCGAACGGGACTTTATGATGATGGTGGTAAGGATGGGACTCCAAACATCATTTTTACAACAAAGGAGGTGGTGTACGTTGTTACTCCGGCAACAGTCAGGAAAGTTCTATATCTACCTGAGAACTGCCAGTTCAGTTATATTGTTGAGGAGCCATTGCTACAGCAAATGATGGCTAATTTAGGGTATGAGGAGAGTTTGGCAAAGTTGGGCCCACTTAAACGCCCACATATTCGAAGAGAATGTAGCTTTTTCTTCGATTGCATTACCAAGGCATTCGCAAACAAATGCTAAATTTTAACGCCATTTCGATTCTGACTCAACAAATTGGGTATGCTCTCCTAAACCAGTCTCACTTTGATTATGCCAAGACTGTGTTATATTTTATAGGAGATAGAATGAAAGAGGACAGGAATGTAGTTTACTTTGCTAGGTTCTGTCAGTTAATTTACAGTTACTGTACATCAGATGAACCACAACTAGCAAGTGAACACATAGAACTTTTAGGTTATCAAAAAGGGCTTTTACTGACCTTTTAACTCCTGATAACAAAAAGAAAGTTCCGAGGCCCCTTAGAATTCCTTTAGCAGTAAAGCAAGCCCTTGTAAATGTTGATGCTGATACTTACTCTGTATTATATCCTGATGTTCCATAACAACAACAACCACAACCACAACAACCATCAGAATATACTACTGCCACTCAACAAACACACACATCAGAACATGCCAACCATGCATCAGCACATAATCAAGTGAAGCCTTCTTCTTCTAGAGCAAAGAGGACTAAGACAATACCTCAGGTACATCATAAAAGAAGGAAGATGATTTTAAGGGATGAGTCTGATGATGAGGTACATGTTCAACCATCAGAACCTGTTGCTGAAGTAACTGAGAAGGTCTCTTCTCAGACAGCTCAAGAAACTGGGAGTTCTAGGACCCTAAAAAGGCTTAGAAAGCTAAACTCTGATGATCAAGCTCCCAGAGTCTCTCCACCAGCTAAGAGACTTAAAAAGCAAAGAGCGAGGAAGGCTGTAGAATAATCAATCTCTGAAGAAGGAATGGAAGCAGCAGCTGTGGAAGGGGGTCAGGAATCTCTGATCCCACAAGAACCTACTGTAGTTGAATCTCTTCCAAGTGCTGAGCCAGAACTTCATGAAGCTCACAAATCTCCAATCCAAGAGCCAGAGACTACTCCAATGCCTACACCTCCTGTGTCTCCAATAAACTCTCCAATACATGCTGACAACCCAGGCACAAGTGCTAAAATTGATATCAACAACTTGGATGTGCCTTTGGTCTTGTATCTGGAAGCTCCATCTACTTCACATCTTTCTCAGCACACTCCACCAACCACTCCATTGATAGATGCTGATGTCCATAAAGATGAATCTTCTATTGCTTCACATACAATCATTCTATCAAAAGATGCTGATACTGAAGATTCTGCAAGTTCTGTTGAAGAAAATACTGGTGAAGCTGCTACAAATATAAATGCTGATGCAGCTGGTCCTTCTGGACATGCACCTCCACAAACAGTTTGTAAAGCTGATTTGATTAAGAAGTTTGTGAGAAAGGATGTACCAGTTCCTTGGAGTGAAACTAACAGAGGAAGAGAATGGATCAAGGAGTGGAACAAAGTTGATTTTGTTCCTACTACATATGTTCTTGCTGAGCACCTGGCTAAAGCTGATGAAATGCTGATGAATGATGACTTCAAAACACAGCTCAGAGTTACTGTATTGAGTACCAGGAACCTTCAAGGTCAACACTCAATAACTCAAGCCAAGGTGGACAAAATTCAAGATACAGTGACTAAGCAAACCATGAATGTCACATTGGACAAGAAAAAGTTTTTTAAGCCAGCCTTCGACCGCATTGAGTATATAGAAAAGACTCAAGAAAAGTAGCAAGCTCAACTATCTGATATTTTAAAGAATCAAGCTACTCAACAAAACCAACTCAATGAAATCCAAAACTCTGTGGAATTACTTGTCTCCCTGCTTCTACTAGATGATGCCAAAAGGGGGAGAAAGTAATTAAGTCCAAATGTATAACTGATTAACCACTAAAGGGTAAGGATGATGATAATGAAGACCAGGGAAACTCTGAAAGGAGTAGAGGTCTAAGTCAAGGCAGGGGTTCTTTATCAAGGGAAGCCCGAACTATAAGTCAAAGAACAAGTTCTGATACTAAAAGGATAAGTTCTGATGAACAAACTCTGAAACTTGATGAAGAGATCTCCAAAAGGCTGTTCCTAAAGGACAATCCAAGCATGGATATTAAAAGTCTGAAGGAAGAAGAGATTAGACTGAAAGCTGAAAATGACAAATCTAAGTCAAAGTCTAAAACTCAAGTCACAACAAAGAAACCACCTAAGCCTAAGGGTATTGTGATCAAAGAGAGGAAAAATATTGAGGCATCTAAGGCCAAGTCCAAATCACAGGTGGAAGTTAATCCTAGATTCAAGGGTAAGGCAAAAGTTGATGAATCTATAAAGATATATATGCCAACCATGGATCTGGAAGTAAATGCTGATGAAGATACAAGTCTGATTTTGAAGGAGAAAAGGAATATTCAAGCAACCTCTGACAGAGCTCAAGTTGTCTTGACATCAGAAGAAAAGGAAACCTCTGACATTGCTCATGTTAAACCTTCAACAGTTCTACTACCTGGGTTTACTAAAGCTCAACAATCTTCTCAACCTATGAAGACTTCAACAAATGTTTTTCAGGATAGATTGATCCAAGGGAAGGAAGCTAGAGATAAAAAAGGACTGGGTAATCCTGATGAGAAAAGAATAAACAACTCTACCTCAGATCCTACATCCCTTACTAAACTAGGAGTAGGGACAACTCTAGAAAGAATAAATCAATTAGAGTCTGTACAGATGGTCTACAACTCCAAGCTAAAAGAAGACATAATGCTTTATTTTATGACAGATGGCAGAGTATTCCAGATAAGAAAGGATGCAATTCGGTTGAAGTATTATGAAGAACTGCAACATGTTTTATTTCTACTTCAAGTGAAGAACAGGTGAACAGATGGTGCTGCCAGATACTTAATATCTGATATTCAGAGGTAGAAGAAAATTTACTCTGTAAAGTCTGACAGACCATACTATCCAAAGTATAGAGCTCACAATGGTGATTTAGTTGAGATGAAACCCAATACCGCCAAGATCACTACTTTTCTGCGTATTAAGGGTGTTGAATTTAATCTGGAGTCTGACAAAGCTTATTTGATCAGACTGGATCAGGAGATAAGGAAAGCAAAGATTAATGATCTCAGGGCTGCTATCTTTCAGACAGGAGAAGATACAGTTGAACTTAAAGATGTCAAAAGGAGGATGATAAATGAACTTGAATATGCTGAGAGAACTCTTCTGAAGAACTATCTCTGAACAACTCCTGACATTCAAGAGATCAAACACTGAAGCCAGGTCGAGGACTACAACTGTTAAATTTTAAAGGATATACAGGCTAAAACTGATATCAGACTTTAAGGATGGTAAAAGCTTCAAGGACTGTGAGTTGTAGTTATCTAGTCAAATTCTCATATGCATTTGTACTTAATGTTTTTGACATCATCAAATATCTATTGAACTTGTATATTATGCTAATTTACAAGTTGAGGGAGATTGTTAGATATATTTGTGATGTCATGTCTAATAATGATTTGTGTTTAATTTTCAGATCTTGACTAACAGGACAAATCAAGACTTAACTGGAAATCAGTACTTATACTGAAGTCAGAACTTAAGATATCAGAACTTAAGTTATCATAACTTAAGATATCAGAAGTATTCATCAGGAGATAATATCAAGACTTATGAAGACTTTCAGATAAGGAAGGCGGCTGATTGAAGAGAAAGAAGATCAAGACTAAAATAAGAAGAGATATGCATGGAGAAGAATTCTATGAAGAATAGAAGACTTGGAGGAAAAGATAACTAATTGATATATTTTAGGATACAAAATTATATTCGATATTAATTAGAGATTATCTTGTAACTGTGTGGTATATAAACACAATATAGAGTTTACACTAGAAGTGTTATCATTATCGAGAATATTATTCATTGTAACCCTAGCAGTTCTCATGATATTTGTTCATCACTGAGAGAGAATGGTTCCATTGCAATACTGTTTTATTAATAAGATTATTCTTTGTTACATACTTGTGTTCTTAATTCGATTTGATTGTATTATACACTGTATTGAACCCCCTTCTACAGTGTGTGACCTAACATAATACTTTATGTAACTATGAAAATTTGAATATTTGATTCATTTGTTACTATTTGGTTAGGGGTCGTCACCAAAGTCGAAGGGAAACAACTGATCTTATTCCTTTGTTCATGTTTATTTGTCACAATGTAAAAGGAAAATAGTCGACCTGATCCATTTGATATATCTTAGTACAGTGGACTTATTCAGTAAGTTTTTGCACGTTTAAAATAAATAAAATGTCTATTACAAGTATATGACATAATCTCGGTAACTAAATGACTAAAACAAAATCAAGGATTATCTTTCTATAAAAACCCTAATTAGCTTTCATTTAAAAGAGTAGAAAGCTACTTTTTAATAATTATTCCAAGATTATGTTGTTATGAATTCTTAAAATTAGTTATATACATGTAGTGTCAAGAATATTAAAGGATAACTCATATCTCTTAATTATCTCCAGTATATCAATCAGCATATATGTTTGTTATGTCCCGTGTGATCTTCTAACTCTAGCTGTATGTGTAATAGACAACTGTATGCTTCACACTGTTTTCTTATTTTGTACAACTATCCTAGTCAATCATATATCTTGTACACCTATATAAGCTACAACATATGAATGAAATCATATGTTCATATCAATAATTTTTGTTATGATATCAAGAGCCTGATCCTAACCTGATCAAATATATTACCCTCCCCCCTTTTTTTCCTTTCTATCTGCTCTTCTCTTCATCATGTCAATTGATTCAAACACCATTCTCAATCGTGATGAAGCAAGTAAACCCCTCATAATGATCAATGTCAATTCAGTTGTCAAGCTTACAACCTCAAACTACTTACTATGGAAAGCTTAACTTGAAGCTCTTCTTGTTGGCTACGATCTTTACCACTTCATTGATGACACAAGTATCAAACCTGCTGCTACTATCTCAGATGCCGCAGGAAAATCACCATCAATCCAGTCTACAGTACTTGAATACGGCAAGATAAACTTTTATTTGGTATTCTAGAAGCAACTCTTTCTCCGCCCCTTGGTCCGCTCATCACTCGAGCCTCCACCTCCAAGGAGGCTTGGGACATCCTAGAAAATACCTATGCTCTCCCATCTCGCGGACATGTTAAACAACTTTAGTTTAAACTCAAACATCTCACCAAAGGTTCCACCCCTATCTCTGAGTATATGCAAAAAAATAAAGAGTATTACTGATGAGCTTTCCATGCTTGGGACCATCTTCCCTCAAGAAGATGTCAGGGACAAGATTATTGATGGTCTTGACTCTCACTATCAATCTGTTGTGGATGTTGTCCATGCTAGAGACTATCAAATCTCTTTTGAAGAATTACATAAAAAGTTAATCAATAAAGAATTGTCTATCCAAACTACTGAAGTTGCACTCTCACGGGTTTTTCCGGCCACAACCAACCCTGTTTATACTCGCACACCTTATAACAGAAATTATCAATCCAAAGCCACCACCCAAAATCAAAATATCAACCAGAACCCCAAAAACCCCTTTAAAGTCGTTGTCAGTGGTGTAATATTGCTGTTCATACTCTCATATATTGCCCCACTTTTAGGGACCTTCATCCATCAATACGCGTTGCACGTCATCCTCGTCCTAATAATCAATACTCACAAGTTAATGTTATTTTTGCCACCACCTCTGCACCACCCACTTGGCTTTTTGACAACGGCGCTTCCCACCATGTCACCATCGACCTTGTAGACCTTTCACTTCACTATCCTTATGATGGCATAGATGAAATTATTATATACGATGGCTCAGGGTTTTCTATCTGTCATACTGGTTTAACACATCTCTCATCTCCTACAAAACTTTTTCCCTTTCTAATGTTCTTTGTGTACCATCGATGCATAAAAATATTATTTCAATTTCTAAATTTTGTCTTGATAATAATTTCACTGTTGAGTTCTCACCCTCTTTATTTTGTATTAAGGATCTTCAAACGGGGGCACCACTTCTAAATGGACCAACTAAATATGGGGTATATCAGTAGCATGTATCTCATGCATCTCCCCGAGTCTACATCACCGCCAATAAAACCAGTGATTTATATCATCGCTTTGGTCATCCATCATTTCTTGTTCTAAATCATTTAATTTCTCATTTAAATATTTCCAATGTTAAGGACATTCCTTGTAATTCTTTCCACATTAATAAAAGTCATTAACTCTCTTTTGGTACATCTTCTCTTATTACTACGACCCCTCTTGAAGTTATTTTTAGTGATCTATGATTCTCTCCTATTTACTCCCTTGATGGATATAAGTACTATATTATATTTGTTGATCACTTCACAAAATTTAAATGTCTTTATCCACTAAAGCAAAAGTCAGACATTGCAAATATTTTTATTCGTTTTAAAGCACTTGTTGAAAAAAATAAATTAGAAAGCCAGTTCAAACCCTATATTCTAATAATAGTGGTGAATTTTTTAAACTAGCCTCATTTTTATCTACTAATGGCATTTCTCATATTACATCACCACCTCATACACCAGAACATAATGGCTACGCAAAGCGTCGTCACCTACACATAGTCGAAAAAAGTCTCATTCTTCTTTCCCATGCATCCATGACCATTACATATTGGCCTTATGCCTTTCAAACAACAGTCTATCTAATTAACTGTATACCTATACCCACCCTTGAAAATAACTCCCCTAACCTTAAACTCTTCGGTGACACCCCTAAATATACTTACATTCACAACTTTGGTTGTTTATGTTATCATTGGCTTCGTCCATACACTTCACACAAACTTGATCCACGCTCTATTACTAGTATTTTTGTAGGTTATTTTCCCACCCAACATGCAAACTTGTGTCTTGATCCTACAAAAAATCGCATTTACTCATATCGACATGTGTGGTTTATAAAAAATACGTATCCAATTTTGAGTCTCAAAGCCTCGACATCCTCATACAGAGACCCTATCACTAGAGACTCACGGTGTGCATTATCCCTTCCAATGCTTCCTGTTGTTCCTCATGTTCAACACTCACCTCCTCATTCTCATATCCATACAAACCATCTTCACCACACTCTAACCCTACTTCACCTACTATGGAAGCTTCTAGTATCGAATCTACTATTGCATCTATCGACATGTCCACCCAAGCACCAACAACTGCTAACCATCCATACTGTACTAGAACTTCAAATAAAAATTTTAAACCCACTCAAAAATTAAACTTGGCTGCTCAATTGTCCTCAACTGAACCAACCTCTCACAAGCATGCCTTCAATGATCTGAAGTGGCATCACATAATTTCCGTCCAATACCAAGTACTCATTGATAATGACACATGGAAAGTTGTTCCCCCCTCTTTTAACCAAAACATTATTGTGTGTAAGTGGGTCTTTCGCACTAAGTACAATCCTAATGGTTCCATCCATAATTACAAAGCTCGTTTGGTAGCTTTGGGCTTTCATCAACATCATGGTCTTGATTACACAGAAACCTTCAGTCCAGTTATTAAACCAGCAATTGTGCACCTTCTTCTTAGTCTTGCTATCACCAATGGGTAGACCTTACGACAACTTGATATTAATGATGCATTTTTGCAGGGTACTTTGTCTGAGGATGTTTATATGGCTCAACCTCCCGAATTTGTTGATCCCAAGCATACTAACTATGTTTGTCGCCTCCACAAGGCCATTTATGGTCTTAAACAAGCACCACGTGCTTGGTATACTGAACTTCGCAACTATCTCTTAAGTGTTGAGTTTATCAACTCAGTGTTTGACACATCACTAGTCATTCGTAAAGGTATCATTCCTATATATGTCCTTGTTTATGTGGATGATATTATTGTTACAGGATTTTCCTCCGAAATCATTTCAGATTTCATCTCTGCACTCTTTACTCGTTTCTCACTCAAAGATCTTGGTAACTTATCTTATTTTTTGGGAGTTGAAGTTTAAACATGTGCTCATGTTTTATTCTTAAGTCAACGGAGATACACCATGGATCTACTTGCTCGTGCTAAAATGTCATATGCTAAACCTGTCACTACTCCTATGGATGCTAATGCCAAACTCACTCTCGTTGGTACTCAAATTGTTATTCCTTCTGATTATCATACATTAGTTGGAAGTCTACAATGTCTAGCTTTTACTAGGCCTAACATTGCATTTTTCATCAACAAATTGTCTTAGTATATGCACAACTCTACTACTACTCATTGGCAAGCACTAAAATGACTCCTGCGATATTTAAATGGGACTCTTGATCACGGTCTTAACATATAACATAACTCTCTTCTCCAACCTCATGCCTTTTCTGACTGATTGGGCCGAGGACAAGGATGATTTTTGTTCATACTAAAACACACGCGAAAATACACGCAAGCGTATGTGATCACAAGTAGTATAAGGTTTAAGTCAAGTTCGTTCCCACAGAGACTGGTTTAGGTTAAATTCAGATAATGCACTTATGCAACAATGTATGATTATCGTTCACAGCTAAGACAAGTAACAAGTTGGATTTGATTAACTACTTAAGAGATTATACTAGCATGCATTAACTAAGAGATTAAAAGTGATTTACTTATATGAGAATAAAATATGAGATTCTAACTTCATTAAATACTTCATTTAAAGTTTATGTCTTTATCAATAGCATGCGATGGTGATGATAACTAATCAAATAACACGAAATTAGTATACGCTATCTTTCGATATACATATACCCTACTACTAAGCATCCACAATCAAGATAGAAGTTAAGTAGACACCAATTATGCTTAAACCCTATATGTCTATAGAATTTGAAAACATAACGGTGGAAGATCATGTTATCTATTATGATTACATAGGGTGTGTAGGATGGTTAAAATTACCTACGAATTATGCATGTCAATTCATACATAAACCTATGCTAGCATGGCAAGTTCTAAACCTCTATATTGCTTCAATAGAGATTAACAAACAATCTTAGATGTTAGCTATGCATCAAAGACGAATAAGCACAACCAAACTAGGAAATCATAAATCACTAAACACTAAAGACTTAAAACAATTAAATATTGAAATCCATAAATAAATCCGCTAGAACCCCATGACAACGATTAGTTCATGATCGAACACATCGTCACCACGGGTTCCAATGAAAACATGGTAATAAATAAGTTTAGAATACTATGATAGAATATAAAAGTCTAGGATTTAGAACAAGAACAAAACAAGCATCCAAAAAGTATCGCCTAAATCGAAGAATACAAAAGTATGAAACTAATTCTTCTTCTCCTTAGCCATCTTGTGTGCTTTTAGGTCTTCTTAATGTTCTCCCTTGCTTCCTTGTTGATAAAAATGTCTTTTTATCTTTATATATAAGCCCCAAGTGGACCTGGACTCTTAAAATCATTAAATTCCACTCAAAACAGGATTTTGCAACATTCTGGCGAGCGCGGGCGCGCTGAAACAGGCGCGGGCGTGCTCTGTTTTTGCCAAAGTGTCGCGGGCGCGCCTGACCTATGTGATTTTCTGCAGTTTCTTCTTTTGGCCGTATCTTGACTTCTGCTCATCAGAATTGGGCGATTCAACAGCCCACGCAAAGATAATGAGATTATCTTTAATTTGATATTGGTCTAGACTTCAAAATATGATCTCTTATCAGAATAAAAGCATTGTAAATCATTGAAAAACTCATTTCCTCCTTCTGACTAGTGCCCTGCAATGACTTAACACAAAAACACATTAAAAACACCACATACTTGAGTCCAAGACACTAAATTAAGCTGAAATAAAGTGTTCCAAGTGAATATAAATTCCACTTATCACACCCCCAAACGTAAATCGATGTTTGTCCTCAAGCATAAACAGACTCAACAATACAAACACAATGAATGCATGAATGCAACTAATATGAATATGCAACAAAATGACAATGCAACAATCCCCTTGACATAAATATAACCAATCAATAGGCAATGTTTCTAAGGATGCAATTATTCAAAACAAAGTTCAACTAAATCCCACAAACCAACTTACAAACAAGAAATGTGCGTGTGTGCGATGCTTAACAGATATACTCCCCTTATTAGATCAATAATCATATCCTATTTCTTGCTAAAACAATCATAAGTTTATAAATAGAATGAAAGTTAAACACATAATGACTCACAACACTTCAATTCTACTAGATTTATACAAGAATTCATGCTATTATAAAGAACACATAACACAAATGCTTATTTGACCGTATAATGAATGAGGTCCTAAAAGACTTATACAGTAATACTCATGTAGTGAGCGTTAGGTTAGCGGATCCTAGACTATACAAGCCTTAGGTCACTAGGCACAAAGTCCCCTAGAACTTAATAACTCGAGTATTAAAGAGCTCACTCTTGATCAATTCTGCATAAACACATATTTTTTTCTTTTTCTTTTCTTTTTTTCTTTCTTTTTTCTTTTTTTTCTTTTCAATGATTTCTGAATGAATGTGTTTCGCTCCCTCTCATTCAACCCTAGACTACTCATAAAATATGAGCCGACTACTAGCCAATTAATGCCTAGCTATATTCATAATAAGCAATGATATCCAAGTTTTTTTCCAGTTTTAAAAAAATTCAGTGTTACTTCATCATTATGGGAATAACAGAAATTCTAAGTATAACCAAATGATTAAATCTCAACAAATAAACAAGTATGATCATGATCTAGTTCGAAAGCAACTTATAAGACTTGTTAATAAATTTTGTTTCTGGGCATGCAATTCAATTCATTAGGACTTAAACATCCCTCTATACAATATCACTATACTCAAATTAATATCAACAAATCAATTAGAAACAACTCAACCTACGGGATCATGTTATATGCATGCAAATGCAACTACATGGACTCACATAATAACATGAACAATTATGCAAACAAATATGACCTAAATGATTAAACATGCAAAATATGAATGAACTACAACTAAATATGCAATATGAATCTATATGAACACATCACGCACTACTAATCCTTACATTATCACCCCCAAACTTAAAAATTTCAATGTCATCATTGAAGGTAAAAATAAGGATACAGGGCATACCTAGTTAGCGGGAGGATCACCCTCTTCGGGTGGAGGATCAGGTGGCCAATCAACCTCGACACCAGTGTCTCAAAAAATAGTACCGAGAGCGTGTGTCAAATCTTTAGCAAAACGTCGGTGGATGTCATGCATGGCCTTAATATGCCGAATCAACCTTCTATACTGCGCATCACCAAGACCAAACCTATCAACTATCTGTGGTTCACGAGAGGGACCATTTGTAAGCACGGGAGGAACCGGCCAGTCACCATTTAGATTATCATAGATATATTCCAACCCCTTATAAGGGGGTGCACCTAAAAATGCATAACTCAAATGATCTGGCAGTGGTTTGAGCCCAAGTATGAGGGCTTCTTCAATAGACGGCTCGATACGCTCCTGAAAAATTTTCAGCTCTGCTAACCCAAGAGAATCAAATGGCATATCCAACTTCCTTTTTCACGGAGGTGCATTCAAAACCTGCAGTTGCTCTGCTCTTTCTTTATCTTCAATAACTGATTCCCCTATTAAGGATCTCTCTAAGGTATCTGACTTTGGCAATTGCTCAAGCTCCGAATTCACGACAGAGTCGACCCGCTCTACTTTAAAGCACTCCTATTTATCTGTGGTTAACTTTATTGCATTGAACACATTAAAAATGACCTTCTGATCTTGAACCTTCATCGTAAGCTCTCCTTTTTGCACATCGATCATAGTTCGGCCTGTAGCCAAGAATGGTCTTCCCAAGATGATGTGAATCTTCTCATCTTCCTCGAAATCCAGAATTACAAAATCAGCAGGGAAGATGAGTTTGTCCACCTTGACCAAGACATCCTCCACTAATACCTCGTGGATAAGTGATGGTCCGATCGGCCAACTGTAAGGACATGTTTCTCGGTTTTGGATCAGTCAAACCAAGTTTCTTAAAGACAGATAAGGGCATCATATTGATGCCAGCTCCCAAGTCATATAAATACTTATCAAAAGATAAGTTTCCAATAGTGCAAGGAATAGTGAAGCTTCCAGGATCTTTAAGCTTCAGAGGCAATTTCTGTTGCAGCACACACTGCACTCTTCCGTTAGAGCAATGGTTTCCAACTCCTCAAGCTTCAACTTTCGAGATAGAGTACCCTTTATGAACTTAGTATAGCTCGGCATCTGTTTTAGAGCTTCTGTAAAAGGTATGTTGATGTGCAATTTCTTGAAAACCTCCAAAAACTTGGCAAACTGCTTCTCGAACTTATGTTTTTGAAGCCTTTTCGGAAATGGGGGAGGCGGATAGCCTAGTTTCTCCCATGTATTCTGCTCAGGAGTAGTGTTTTTAGCAGTGTTTTTCTTCGTTTTCGCTTTGCAATCCTTTTTCACAACTGAATCAGCAATTTTTTCACTTTCTGAAATTGGCAAGGGCGCGAGCACGCTTGATATGGGCGCGGGTGCGCCATCATTCTGGATTTTTTTTCAGAATCTTCGCCTTGATGATTTTGAGGGTTTGCAACCTTTCCAGACCTCAAGGTGATTGCATTAATCTGTTCTTTGACTTCCCTCTTGCCTGGATTAGCTTATGTATCACTAGAAAGAGTTCCTTGAGGTCGACTCTATAGTACATTGGCAATTTGCCCTATTTGGTTCTCTGAGTCTTGATAGAAACCGCTTGGCTTTAGCACATAAGCCTCAACTCCTCCAATTCAGGTTTTTAATTAATAGATGGAGCAGGACCTCCATGAGATTGTTGTTGCATCTCATGTGGCTGAAACTGATGTCTTGGTGCAAACTGTTGTTGGAAACCAGGAGGATTGAATTGCTTGTTTCCAAACTGCTGGTATGGCTATTGTATTGCATTCTGATTGTTGCTCCAGCTGAAGTTTGGATGATTATGGTTGTTAGGATGGTATGTGGCAGGAACTGGCTGCTGCAGCCTTTGAAAGTTGCTCACAAACTGAGCTGATTCACAAGATATAGCATAATGCTCCGTCGCATGCGCACCTGCACACATCTCACAAACACAGGCTATCTGATTAACTCCATATTTGGAAAGATAATCGATTTTCATAGCTATCGCCTTTAGCTGAGCAGTGATAGCCGTAGCTGTATCCACCTCAAGAACTCCTGCTACCTTGCCCTGTGGCATTCTATGGGCTGGGTTCTAATATTCATTTATAGCCATCATCTCGATCAACTCATAAGCTTCCTCATAGCTTTTAGCCCATAGAGCTCCACCTGATGCTGCATCGAGCATAGGTCTTGAATGTGCTCCCAAACCATTATAAAAGCAATTGATCACCATCCAGTCAGGCATTCCATGATGAGGATATTTTCTCAGCATCTCCTTATAACGCTCCCAAGCTTCACATAGAGATTCCCCTAATTGCTGCACAAACTGAGTAAGAGCATTCCTGATTGCAGCTGTCTTTGCCATAGGGAAGAATTTAGTAAGGAATTTCTGAGTAAGATCCTCCCAAGTAGCAATAGAAATAGCTGGTAGAGAGTGTAACCAGCTCTTAGCTCTATCCCTCAGAGAGAATGGGAAAAGTCTCAGTTTCACAACATCTTCAGAGACATTGTTGAACTTGAAAGTGTCACAGATCTCAATGAAGTCCCTAATATGCATGCTAGGATCTTCTGTTAGGGCACCCCCAAACTGAACTGAGTTATGGATCATCTGGATCGCGCCAGGCTTGATCTCGAAGGTATTAGCCACGATGGCTGGCCTGAAAATGCTCGATTGAATGTCATTGATCTTTGGTTGAGAATACTCTTTCAACGCTTTTGTTGCTGCTTCTGGATCTCCCATTGTAATGATAACTTATTCTTCTTCACTTTCTTCTTCAACTTTATCAACTTCTTCAAGAACTTCTTCTTCCACTTCTTCAATAGTTTCCTTAAGAGATTTAGAACGTGTTCACATACACGCTCTCTCGAGTACCTGAAACACAAACAAGTTTACCGTGAAATTAAAAGAATCCGAGCCAGTGAACTTTAACGACCACTGATGTCAAGCACATAAACTAAAAATTAACACCGAGTCCCCGACAACGATGCCAAAAACTCGTTCGCACTAAAACACACGCGAAAACACATGCAAGCATACATGATCAAAGGTACTATAAGGTTTAAGCCAAGTTCGTTCCCACAGAGACTGGTTTAGGTTAAGTTCAGATTATGCACTTATGCAAAAATGTATGATTATCGTTCATAGCTAAGACAAGTAACAAGTTGGATTTGATTAACTACTTAAGAGATTATTGTAACGATCGAGAAATTACGCTTGTATTATATCTTAATAAAGATAATTTATGTGTAATATTACGTGATTAAAGGTGTTGAGTCATAAAACCCTAATTGCTATGTACTACGTGTTGTCTGCTTTGATCAGAATGTGTTTCGAGTATTTATCGAGTGTTTTATTATAAGTTATATGTTTTATATCAAAATCCGTACAGCTCAAACAGTGTTTTAAAAGCCCATATTTCAAACAAAATCATTGGCCCTATTTTGCCAAGTATGGCCTATACCACATCGATATTCTGAACATCTAGATGTTTTACAAATTTACCTTTTTCGCGAAAAACGACTTTTCCGGGCCCCTTCGGGTGTCAAAAGCACCACAAAAATTACATTTTTATTTTTATATGACCATGAAATTATCAAAAATCATTTTTCTTTGCATTTTTATATTATTCACAGTTTTTGGGAATTTTTGGCATATATTTTGTATTTATTGGATATATAAAAATTCATAATTAATACCCAAAAATTATAAAATTGAGGCCAAATAATTTTATTAGATGTGTAATTAGACCCTTAATTCTATTTAGGGGTATTATTTTCACTAGTATAAATAGATGATTTATTTACTAATTATTATTAATTAATAATTAAAAAAATCATAATATTCAAGAAAATAGAGTGTTGGTGAAGAACAAGTTGAGAATTAAACTGCAGATTTCATAGTGATTTTGTTGCTCAAATCTTTCATGTAAGTAGTCAAATTGAAGCTTGTGATATCTACTATATGTTGATATCATCGGTTTTTTGTTTGGTTGATTCGATTTTCAATTTGTGTTTTAGGGTTTATACTCGAATTTAGGGATTTTTAATTTTAGAAATCGTTTGATTGTTCTGATGGTTTGTATAGCTTATTCATAGTTGTAGGATTGATTTGCTATAATTATCTTGATTGTATAACCCCTGGAACGATATACCAAGTTCTTTGTTTTTTTGTGTATTTGATTTCATTTTTTTAGAGTTTAAAGATGTTGTTGCTTGATTTTAGCTATTGGGATCGATTATAGGAGTTTATAGCTTCGATTTCGTATATTAATCTCTAAGTTTGGTTGATGTTTTGGTGAGGAGCAATTTTCCGATGAAGCTCATCGGAGAAGCTCGAGGTTTTAGCCGGAGATGGAGGTTGGACGACGACAGGACGACATTGATACGACGGTGAAGTTGCTGCAGCTGTGGGGAATCGATTGGCATCGAAAACAAGAAGAAACGAGGGCCTGGGAGATGGGAATGGACTCGTCGGAAAACTCCGCCGGTGGCCGGAGTTGCTACAGAATCCGGCGGGTTGGCCATGATTTTGGTCGACCCGGGTTCGACCCGGTTCCAACCCGGAAATTGACCCGGGTTTAATCTTCAAAACCTCTAATTTGAATTCTAAATTGTGTTTCTGTGTTTTATTATTTAATTATATTTTTATAAAATCAGCAATGAGTTTTTAATAATTAGAAAATCAAATAAAAACAGATTTAAAAATATGAAATATTTTATAAATAATTTCTAAATTATTTTATTAATTTAGAAATTTGAAATTATAATTATTTATTTATTTATTTATTTATCTAAGTATTTATTTACTTATTTATTATTTAATAATTAATTAATTATTTAATAAATAAGATTAAATAATTAGATTGAATAACTCGATCAATGATTTGATAATTAATCAATTAATGCGAGTAACTCGTAATTATTCGAGTTATGCTTCGATAGTCTGGGAGTTGGTGTTTGAGTGTCGATTTATTTATTTATGCGATCAGAATTATAATAATTATTCGTATCGAATAATTAATTATAAGTAATAGATTTAATCATATAATTCGTAATAAATTGTAATTAATTTTAAAAATTTGGGAATAATTATTTTAAAATGTAATAATTCTTAATTAATTATTTAAAAATATAATTAAGGTTTAATTAATTATGATTAATTAATTATAATTGATTTATAATTAATTAAATCTTGTTTATTGCGTAATAAATAAACCGTTGGTCCGATTTGAGTGAAACGAAGACCCTTAGACTCAGAAAAATGACCAGATTCCATTAAAAATAATTATAAATCACAATTTCTTTCGAAAGCGAGTCGGCTTATGATAATTATTTGTTTATAGACCCTACTAGGGGTAGAAACAAGTCTAATAAATCCTGAAAAATTAGGAATTGAGCTAGATACTGTTTGTTAATGCGAATATAAGTCTAGTATCATTCTAAAAATAATTATAAGTCTAAAATTAATTATGTGCTATGTGTTTTACGTGATTATGTGAACCTTATGTGCTATTTAATTATATGCGAGTCAGATAGAATCGTATGGATAGATGATTAAGGCTACGTGGTATCAACCTGAGATTGCTTATGAAGTAAGTCATCTAAAAGAATATCTTTACTTGAGAGATTCAGTACCAATAAGGCGAATCAAGCATGAGACAGAAGGCTATGAATCACACGAGGTGAAGTGCGCACCAGACAAGTTTTTCCCCTATTATAAGTTCAGAATTGTGAATTACATCGAACTTTCCATAACAATTACACCATGATAATTCTTTTTCACAAACACTGATACACAACTATTGATCCTTTGTTTCTATTTCATTTTGATTCTTGATTTCTCCTAATTTATTGAATCCTCTATTCATATTCCAATACTTATACCCTTATTTACATATACTCTGATATATCCTGATGTTGGGATACATCGAAAGCATACCGATTGTTCCGAATGCTAAGCTATGGGCTGGATGGTTATGATACGGGCCAGGTATGAACCGGACCCTAGATTATTAGGCCATAGTTGTCTGGGTAACCCATATGTTGGTTGGGTCTATGCAGTTAGGTATAGATCCGCACTATATCCTGACTGATCAGTAGGTTATAGTGCATATGTTGGTTCTTGTTTCCAGTCTCGTTCATTTGGCACTCATCAGTTACGACATTCATTGTTCCTTATAGAAATAGATGGTTGTTCAAACCATCAGATTAACGGTTCATTTATTTTTCACTCTTTATACTATATATATCGATATTATTGCAGGCTTGTTGAGCAATTTTGGTTCACCCCCTTTTATTGTTGATCATCTTATTTTCAGTTAAGGTTGAGAATGAAACCCATCAGAACCCGAATAGTCAAGAAGCGGGTCAAGCTGCGGGACCCTCTAATTCCAAGAGTGTTTGTCCCTATCCCAGAAGAGAGTTTTGAGTTGCCAGAGCAGGTGTAGCAGGGTAAGTGATAGTTGTAATTTAAATAAAAATGTTTAGTTTAAAATTTGAATAGAATAATGTTTTGTAATAAAGAGAGTTATTGAGACGGTTTGTTTAGAATGGGTTGTAATAAAGTTGGTTTGTCGTTCTTGTTTTCAATCCTTAACCTTGAAAAGATTCTGAGTAGTAGTAGTTCGGGGAAATTATTTATTTTAATTATGCATGTGCAGGTTTAGTAAGTAGCTAGTGTTAATAATGCCCCAATTCTATACCCCGGATTTGAAGGGTGTTATAGTTGGTATCAGAGCTTAGGTTTTGGCCCTTGAAAACAAGAACATTAGAGTTAAGATAAGATAGGAAGATCAGATGAGATAGGAATAACGGTACTAGGGTTGTTAGTTTCTTAGATTTGGAAATTGTGAGTTCTAGGAATGTGATTTGATCTTTTCTTGTGTAATGGTTATTCAGTTAGATGGCATCTTCAGCTTCATCTTCAGAGAGGACGACATTAGATCCGGCATTACCTCTAGGGTCAGAGCAAGTATTTCCACCATTTCCACCACCACCACCACCATTGCCTCAGGGACCAACACCAGACCAGATGCCATCACCGGACCAGTTGCCAGCGCCAGAGGTACCTGATTTCATTGACTATTTTCCCTACTTTGAGCCAGAGATACCTGAGCTACCACCACTAGAGTTTCCAGTATTTGATATTCCTAATATGGATGATTTACCTCAATGGGAGGAGTTAGATCCTCAGGTTCCAGCAGAGCAGCCTGAGATCCCACAGCCACACCTAGATCCACAGATGTTTGCACCACCAGATCAGCCTGTATTATTTCCAGCACCACTATCTATCTATGCCCCTATGCCTGGGGTATATCAATTCCCTCATCCTGAGTTCATGGATGAGGTGGTTGTCGACCAGCCAGTGCCATTGCCTACTAGAGGTTCTCGGCAGGATCTTCGTGAGCCTCGTATGGTACCCTACCAGCAGTATGAGAGTGAGAGAGAGGAGAGGCAGAGATGGAATGATCAGTGCAGAGAGATACTCGGATTATTTGAGGCTCGAAAGTATGGACCAGTAAAGGCGCTGCAGCCAGATTATATATTGAGGGAGAGACTCTGCCAGATACATAAGGCAGGTTTTCGGGAGATTGCCGATTTGAGGCAGAAGGATGTTCGTACCGATGCAGTTTACCATCGAGCGATGAGGCTGATTGTGGAAGTGTTAGAGGCACTACATCAGGAGTTAGGCCGAGTGTCACCCGGATTTTGAGTTTAGCTGATAGTAGGATGTTGTATTATATATGATATATGTAGATAGATGCAGCATAGTATAGTATGACTGAATTGTATATGTGTAGCCGTTAGTTTTAACTGGTAGTAGTAGCAGTATGACTGATCTGATGTAGACTCTTTTTGTATCAAGCACTGACACCTGTAGCTGGTGTCATACCTATATATATAAAATGAACCTTTCCACTTTTCCTTTTATTTTCCAGTCTCTCAAGCATTTACATTTATTTTACCGTTTTACCGTTTCATATTTTAAAATGTTGTTTTTATTTACAACCATGTTGTACCATTTATTTTTCCAAAAAATTTCAATTATTTCCAAAAGATTTACTTAAACATTGAACTGTTTTTAATTACTCATTTTAGATACTTTGTAAACTGTTTTTCTTTCCAATATCAACTGTTTAAATTTTGTTTTAATACCATATAAAATTGTTTTTTTATTCATATCACCTATTTAATAAACTATTATTAAAAGAACCATTTGTTTTATTATCAGAACTATTGCACCAAAAAGAAAAACAAGAACCGAGTCGTCTAATGGCAATACCGAGGGTCAAAACAACAATAACCCAATGGACCAAATATTCCACCTTATGCAACAACAAATGATGATGATGCAACAGCAGATGCAACAACAGCAATTTCAGCTGCAAATATTACAGCAAGCAGTTCGTCCAGAACAACAAGCACCGCCGGCGGTACCTGTAGTTACTTTTAAGCAGTTCCAGTCGGTGAAGCCTCCGGAATTCGAGGGGTCAGCGGATCCTACTAAGGCAAGAGCCTGGTTAAAAGAAATGGAGAAGGCTTTTGCGTTGGTTAGAGTTGAAGTAGATCAAAAGACGGATTTTGCTAGTTACTTCTTGAAGGGAGAGGCCAATTACTGGTGGGAATATAAGAAAGCGCTGAAAGGCGAAGGTGTAGTGAATTGGGATAGATTTACCAATTTTTTTCTGGAGAAGTATTTTCCCCGTTACATGAAGAATCAAATGGAAATCAAGTTTTTGGAGTTGAAGCAGAGAAATTTATCGGTCACGGACTATGAAGCCAAGTTCACTGAATTGGCTAGGTTTGCACCTGAGCAGGTAGATACTGCTGAAAAGCGAGCCAAGAGGTTTCAACAGGGATTGAAGCCGTGGATCCATAGCAGAGTAGCAGTGTTCGAACTGATGACCTATACAGCTGTAGTTCAGAAGGTCATGATTATTGAGGCAGAAAGTGAAGCGTCTCAAAAGGAAAAGGGACCAGGAATTTTTCAGAACCGCTCCAATAGAAGGCCGGGATTTCAAGCCCGGGGAAATGTGAATTCCAGAAGGACAGAGCAGGGCAATCAGAGGACGGGTAACTGACTCCCAACCCCAAATCAACAAAGACTTATCCGATCACCCATACCTGACTGCAGAACATGTGGAAAGAAGCATACTGGAATTTGTAACAAGACAAACATCACATGCTTCAAGTGCAAGCAGAAGGGATACTACTCTGGAAAATTTCCGACTGGGAAGGCAGAAGTCACTTGTTTCCAATGCGGAAGAAAAGGACACATCGCCAAAGACTGTAAAGGAGCAGCAATGGTAGCTAGCGTTCTAAGGATTTTGGTATTACCTCCGCCACCAAAGCAAAATCAGCCCAGGGAAAGGACTTTTAACATGTCAATGAAAGAAGCTGTGCAAAGTCCGAATGTGGTTGCATGTACGCTTCCTGTAAATTCTGTAAATGCACAAGTATTGATTGATTCTGGAGCTATAAGATTTTTTATTTCTGAATAATTTATTCCTAAGCTATATTGTGAAATTCAACGGTTAGACGAGACATTAATCATAAAGTTAGCCAACAATGATCAGATTGCGGTAGATCGAGTGTGTCTAGGTTGTGATATTGAAATAGCGGGACACCATTTCTCGGTTGACTTGATATCTTTCAAGTTAGGAGAATTTGATGTTATTTTAAAAATGTATTGGTTAGCCAGTAATAATGCACAGATCGATTGCACAAATAAGAAGGTGAATTTATAAACCGAGGAAAATGCAACAGTAACGTTTAAAGGCGAAAAACAAAAGCAGAGATTCTTAACGATGATACAAATGAGTCGATTATTGCATCAAGGATGTCAAGCTTATTTAGCCTATGTATTGGATACGGAAAAAGAAAGTCCGAAGATCGAAGATATTCCTGTAGTTTGTGAGTTTCCCGATGTCTTTCCAGATGAACTTCCAGGACTACCTCCGGATCGAGAAATCGAGTTCACTATCGATTTAGCACCAGGAACTGAACCAATTTCAAAAGCTCTGTATGGAATGGCGCCTGTTGAAATGAAAGAGTTAGCAAAGTAATTGCAGGATCTTCTCGATAGAGGAATTATAAGGCCCAGTGTATCCCCATGGGGTGCACCAGTGTTGTTCGTGAAGAAGAAGGACGGTAGCATGCAACTATGTATTGATAATCGTGAGCTGAACAAGTTAACTATCAAGAACAAATATCCTTTACCCCGAATCGATGACTTATTTGATCAACTGAAAGGAGCGGCATGGTTTTCAAAAATTGATTTAAGATCAGGTTACCACTAATTGAAGATCAAGGCAGAAGATATTCCAAAGACTGCGTTCCGAACGAGATATAGACACTACGGATTTCTTATGATGGTGTTTAGACTAACCAATACACCAACAGCATTTAGAGATTTGATGAACCGAGTATTCAAGAGGTACTTGGATAAATTTATTATTGTATTTATTGATGATATCATGATCTACTCGAAGACTGAAGAAGAATATGCAGAGCACCTGAGAATGACATTGGAGACATTGAGGAAGGAATGGCTTTATGCGAAGTTTTTGAAATGCGAATTTTGGCTAAAGGAAGTGCAATTTCTAGGTCACATCATCAGTGTTGAAGGAATTCAAGTCGATCCAGCAAAGATCGAAGCTATTTTAAACTGGGAAAGACCAAAGTCTCCGATAAAAGTCAGAAGTTTCTTGGGATTAGCAGGGTATTACAGAAGATTTGTTAAAGATTTTGCAAGGATAACCACATCACTGACCAAGTTGACCCGAAAGAATGAAAATTTTGAATGGAATGAGAAATGCGAAGAGAGTTTTCGAGATTTGAAGAATCGACTAGTAACCGCACCTGTACTTGTGTTACCTGATGATCAAGGAGATTTTGTCATTTACAGCGACGCTTCCTATCGAGGACTCAGATGTGTTTTGATGCAGTATGGCAACATAATCGCGTACGCTTCTAGACAACTAAAGCCTCATGAGCAAAAATATCCGACGCATGACCTGGAACTAGCAGTAATTGTATTTGCCCTGAAACTCTGGAGAATTATCTTTATGGCGAGAAGTGTGAAATCTTCACGGATCATAAAAGCTTGAAGTATATTTTCACACCGAAAGAACTCAACATGAGACAGCGACGTTGGCTAGAGCTAATTAAAGATTACGATGTATCAATCAACTATCATCCAGGCAAAGAAAATGTCATAGCAGATGCATTGAGTCAAAAGGAAAGATTAAATTGGTTAACATCCTCAGAGGAATTGATTAAAGAATTCGATAAATTAGAAATTGAAGTTCGTGTTCCAGAAAGCTCCACTGAAATGATCTATGCAATGACTTTTCAACCAGAATTATTGGAAAAGATAAGAAAATGTCAGGAGGAAGTAATGAATCACGAAATTGACAATTTGACAGGAGAGGAAATTACCAGCCAGAAAGATGATAAGGGAATTTTTTGAGTTGCTTCGAGAATCTGGATACCTAACATACCAGAATTAAAAGTAGAAATTTTATAAGACGCTCACAGCTCAAGATATTCAATTCATCTCGGAAGCACCAAGATGTATAGAGATTTGAAGGAAAACTTTTAGTTGCCAAGAAAGAGATAGCAGAATAGGTCAGTAAGTGTTATACGTGCCAAAGAGTCAAGGCTGAACATCAACGCCCGAGCGGATTACTACAACAACTAGATATTCCAGAATGGAAATGGGAGCACTTAGCTATGGATTTCATCTTGGGACTTCCAAGGTACAGAGCAAATCACGATGCAATTTGGGTTATCATCGACAGATTAATGAAGTCAACATATTTCCTTCCAATCAACGAAAGGTTTTTGCTTGACAAGTTAGTACACCTATATCTCAAAGAAATAGTGATATGTCATGGAGTACCTTTGTCCATTGTATCGGATCGACATCCACCTTTTAATTCAAGATTTTGGAGACAATTCCAGGAATGTCTAGGGACCAAATTAAACATGAGTACTGCTTATCATCCACAGATGGACGGGCAAAGTGAAAGGACTATTCACACAATTGAAGATATGTTACGTGTATGTGCAATAAATTTTGAAGGCAGTTGGGACGAACATTTATCACTAGTGGAATTCTCTTACAACAACAGCTACCATGCGAGTATTGGAATGCCACCTTATGAAGCCTTATATAGAAGAAAATGCAGATGACCTACATGTTGGGATGAAGTTGGAGAGCGCAAAATTCTAGGTCCAGAACTGATTCAGCAAACCAAGGAAAAAGTAGAACTTATTCGAAAGCGACTCGAAGCAGCGCAGAATCGACAATGCAAATATGCAGATCCAACCAGAAGGGATGTGGACTATCAAGAAGGAGAACATGCATTACTGAAGATATCACTGTGGAAGGGATTGACTAGGTTTGGCAACAAAGGAAAGCTAAAGCCCCGATACGTCGGTCTATTTGAAATTTTAAAGAGAATCAGAAAAGTTGCATACGAGTTAGCCTTACCGCCCCATATGCAACATATTCATAATATTTTCATGTGTCAATGCTTAAGAAGTACAACCCTGATACAAGATATGTAATAGAGTATGACCCGATGAAGCTTCAAGCAGATTTGTCATATATAGAATAGCCGGTAAGAATTTTAGATTGGCAAGAGAGAGTATTAAGGAATAAGTCTGTACCATTAGTAAGAGTCTTGTGGAGAAATCCCGTGGTTGAAGAGTCAACCTGGGAGTTTGAAAGTGATATGTTAGAAAAGTACCCTCAGTTATTTTCATAGTGTGATTCTGAGGACAGAATCCTAATAAGGGGTAAGAATGTAACGACCGAGAAATTACGCTTGTATTATATCTTAATAAAGATAATTTATGTGTATTATTATGTGATTAAAGGTGTTGAGTCATAAAACCCTAATTGCTATGTGCTACGTGTTGTCTGCTTTGATCGGAATGTGTTTCGAATATTTATCGAGTGTTTTGTTATAAGTTATATGTTTTATATTAAAATCCGTACAACTCAAACAGTATTTTAAAAGCCCATATTTCAAAAAAAAATCATTGGTCCTATTTTTCCAAGTATGGCCTATACCACATCGATATTCTGAACATCTAGACGTTTTACAAATTTACCTTTTTCATGAAAAAATGACTTTTCCGAACCCCTTCGGGTGTCAAAAGCCCCACAAAAATTACATTTTTATTTTTATATGATCATGAAATTATCAAACATCATTTTTCTTTGCATTTTAGTATTATTCACAATTATTAGGAATTTTTGGCATATATTTTATATTTATTGGATATTTAAAAAATCATAATTAATACCCAAAAATTATAAAATTGGGGCCAAATAATTTTATTAAATGTATAATTAGACCCTTAATTTTATCTAGGGGTATTATTTTCACTAGTATAAATAGATGATTTATTTACTAATTATTATTAATTAAATATTAAAAAATCAGAATATTCAAGAAAATAGAGTGTTGGTGAAGAACAAGCTGAGAATTAAACTGCAGATTTCATAGTGATTTTGTTGCTTAAATTTTTCATGTAAGTAGTCAAATTGAAGCTTGTGATCTCTACTATCTGTTGATATCATCAGTTTTTGATTTGGTTAATTCGATTTTCAATTTGTGTTTTAGGGTTTATACTCGAATTTAGGGGTTTTTAATTTTAGGAATCGTTTGATTGTTCTGATGGTTTGTATAGCTTATTCATAGTTTTAAGATTGATTTGGTATAATTATCTTGATTGTATAACCCCTGGAATGATATACCGAGTTCTTTGTTTTTTTGTGTATTTGATTTCATTTTTTTAGAGTTTATAGATGTTGTTGATTGATTTTAGCTATTGGGATCGATTACAGGAGTTTATAGCTTCGATTTCGTATATTAATCGATGAGTTTGGTTGACGTTTTGGTGAGGAGCAATTTTCCGATGAAGCTCATCGGAGAAGCTCGAGGTTTTAGCTGGAGATGGAGTAAGGACGATGACAGGACGGCGGTGATACGACGGTGATACGACGGTGAAGTTGCTGCAGTCGCGGGGAGTCGATTGGCATCGAAAACGGGAATAAACGAGGGCCTGGGAGATGGGAATGGACTCGTTGGAAAACTCTGCCGGTGGCCGGAGTTGCTGCAGAATCTGGCGGGTTGGCCGTGTTCTTGGTCGACCCGGGTTCGACCCGGGTTTAATCTTCAAACCCCCTAATTTGAATTCTAAATTGTGTTTTTGTGTTTTATTATTTAATTATATTTTTATAAAATCAGCAATTAGTTTTTAATAATTAGAAAATCAAATAAAAATTAGATTTAAAAATCTGATATATTTTTTAAATAATTTCTAAATTATTTTATTAATTTAGAAATTTGAAATTATAATTATTTATTTATTTATATATTTATTATTTAATAATTAATTAATTAGTGAATAAGATTAAATAATTACATCGAATAATTCGATTAATGATTCGATAATTAATCAATTAATGCGAGTAACTCGTAATTATTCGAGTTATGCTTCGATAATTTGGGAGTCGGTATTTGAGCGTCGATTCATTTATTTATGCGATCAGAGTTATAATAATTATTCGTATCGGATAATTAATTATAAGTAATAGATTTAATCATATAATTCGTGATAAATTATAATTATTTTAAAAATTAGGGAATAATTATTTTAAAATGTAATAATTCTTAAATAATTATTTAAAAATATAAATAAGGTTTTATTAATTATTATTAATTAATTCTAATTGATTTATAATTGATTAAATCTTGTTTGTTGCGTAATAATTAAACCGTTGGTCCGATTTGAGTGAAACGAAGACCCTTAGACTAAGAAAAATGGCCTAATTCCATTAAAAATAATTAAAAATCATAATTTCTTTCGAAAGCGAGTCAGCTTATGATAATTATTTGTTTATAGACCCTACTAGGGGTAGAAACAAGTCTAATAAATCCCAAAAAATTAGGAATCGAGCCAGATAATGTTTGTTAATGCGAATATAAGTCTAGTATCGATTCTAAAAATAATTATAAGTCTAAAATTAATTATGTGCCCTATGTGCTATGTGTTTTACGTGATTATGTGAACCTTATGTGCTATATAATTATATGCGAGTCGGATAGAATCGTATGGGTTGACGATTAAGGCTACGTGGTATCAACCTGAGATTGCGTATGAAGTAAGTCATCTAAAAGAATATCTTTCCTTGATAAATTCAGTACCAATAAGGCGAATCAAGCAGGAGACAGAAGGCTGTGAATCATACGAGGTGAAGTGCGCACCAGGAAAGTTTTTCCCCTATTCTAAGTTCAGAATAGTGAATTTCATTAACAATTACACCATGATAATTCTTGTTCACAAATACTCATACACAACTATTGATCCTTTGTTTCTATTACATTTCGAATCTTGATTTCTCCTACTTCATTGAATCCTCTATATATATTCCAATACTTATACCCTTATTTATATATACTCTGATATATACTGATGTTGGGATATATCGAAAGTATACCGATTATTCCGGATGCCAAGCTATGGACTGGATGGTTACGATATGGGCCGGGTATGAACTGGACCCTATATTATTAGGACATAGTTGCCTGGGTACCCCATATGTTGGTTGAGTCTATACAGTTGGGTATAGATCCGCACCGTATCCTGACTGATCAGCAGGTTATAGTGCATATGTTGGTTCTTGTTTCCAGTCTCGTTCATTTGGCACTCGCCAGTTATGGCATTCATTGTTCCTTACAGAAATATATGGTTGTTCAAACCAGTAGATTAACAGTTCATTTATTCTTCTCTCTTTACACTATATATCGATATTGTTACAGGCTTGTTGAGCAATTTTGGCTCACCCCCTTTTATTGTTGATCATCTTGTTTTCAGTTAAGATTGAGAATGAAACCCATCGGAACCCGAATAGTCAAGAAGCGGGTCAAGCTGCGGGATCCTCTAATTCCAAGAGTGTTATTCCCTATCCCAGAAGAGAGTTTTGAGTTTCCAGAGCAGGTGTAGCAGGATAAGTGATAGTTGTAATTTGAATAAAGATGTTTAATTTAAAATTTGAATAGAATAATGTTTTGTAATAAAGAGAGTTCTTGAGACAGTTTGTTTATAATGGGTTGTAATAAAGTTGGTTTGTCGTTCTTGTTTTCAATCCTTAACCTTGAAAAGATCCTGAGTAGTAGTAGTTCTAGGTAATTATTTATTTATATTATGCTTGTGCAGGTTTAATAAGTAGTTAGTGTTAATAATGCCCCAAATCTATACCCCGGATTTGGAGGGTGTTATAATTATACTAGCATGTATTAACTAAGAGATTAAAAGTGATTTACTTATATGAGAATAAAACATGGGATTCTAACTTCATTAAATACTTTATTCGAAGTTTATGTCTTTATCAATAGCATGCGATGGTGATGATAACTAATCAGATAACACGAAATTAGTATACGCTATCTTTCGATATACGTATACCCTACTACTAAGTATCCACAATCAAGATAAAAGTTAAGTAAACACCAATTATGCTTAGACCATATATGTCTATAGAATTTGAAAACATAACGGTTGAAGAGCAGGTTATCTATAATGATTATATAAGGTGTATAAGATGGTTAAAATTACCCATGTATTATGCATGTCAATTTATACATAAACCTATGCTAGCATGGCAAGTTCTAAACCTCTATATTCACTGTCGCTTCAATAGAGATTAACAAACAATCCTAGATGTTAGCTATGCATCAAAGACGAATAAGCACAACCAAACTAGGAAATCATAAATCACCACACACTAAAGAGTTTGAACAATTAACTATTGAAATCCATAAATAAATCCGCTAGAACCCCATGACAATGATTAGTTCATGATCGAACACATCGTCACCATAGGTTCCAATGAAAACATGGTAATAAATAAGTTCAGAATACTTTGATAGAATATAAAAGTCTAAGGTTTAGAACAAGAACAAAACAAGCATCCAAAATGTTGCCCATTGAAGATATAATTATTTTAGAGGGGTTAGATACAATTGTATAAATGTTTCGAACAAGTAATAAAATATAACAGCTTTTTATATTTCTAATAAAAACTGTTACAAAATCCTCTCAAGAAATACTGATGTTCTTGAGAGCTGCTAGGTCGAATGATACTCGAGATCGATACACTAAGTGATGACCTAAACTATGTTTATATACTACACAGCTACAACAAATCAATCTAAGATATGCATTATCAAAAGCTAACTGAAACTGATACATATCTTTAACTGAATAGATAAAGTCCTATAACTCAGACGTAAAAGATATTTGCTCCACATTACAAGGAACAGAACAAATCCTTTAAGCAGGCTGTCTTCAAATACTGATAACATCCAAATGCTGATGACATTCCAAATCCTGACGACACATCAGTTCCTGATGACACCCAAACAGCCAGATCCTGAGCTTCTTCCGATCATTGAGAATTCAATATGTAACAATCTCCCCCAATTTATGCTTAATGTAATGAAGCATAAATTCTATTCTCAATGATGCCAAAACCAATCTACAAAATTTACAAGGAGTAAAGCTTACTTCAGTATCTTCAGATAACTGACAGTTGTTCCAAGAAAGTTTTTCAATCTTTCTTCCTCCTTGTCTCCTAGGACTTTAAAAAGCTTTTTCTTCAACTCTCTCTTTTCTTCAGTGTCTTCTCCAAGCTAATAGATGGCTGATCTTAACTTAGAAATTGAGCTTTTGCTTATCTCAAGATCACCAATCAACATGAAGCTTAAACTGACACCTTCATGATCAGGACTGAAGGATAACTGAGGATTGTTGAGAAAAACTTGTAGTACTGCAACTCCTTTTTTTATCTACATTTCTTGACCAGTATAAGTTCTGTACTCAGGAACATAATCACCATTATATTTATCATATTTTGTCATGACTCTTCTTCTGATGACTTCAAGTATCATAGGAGACCAGTTTCTAGTGACACTGTTCTCAACTCTAAGAAGATAGTGAATGTATTTCAATTTTGTCACAGTCTTCATTAAAAAGATGCTGCAATGTAAAGCTTTTTACTTTACCATCCTTGAAAAAGTACAGAATCTCTTCTCTGACATCATTATCATTTATCTTTCTATGAATAATTTTCACAGCTTCAACTTTCTCAAGATGTGAAGGAGAAATTCTTTCACCAAGATTTTCTGTCAGATTATTTGTATCCAGCAGATCAGAACTTAAAATCTCCATATTAGAATGACCAATGCTTCCTCTGGTTCGAGATTTGATAAGTTTCAGTTTTTCATTGTATTCCACCCAAGAAGGCTTCTTGATGGACTTATTAACATCTTCTTGTTCTGAAATAGAATCTCTGTGGCGCCCTCCAAACCCGGGTCAGAAGTTTGGGGTCCACACACACACACACACATCTTATTTATAACCTGCTTATAACAATAATAAAAATAACAATAATATGCAGTGACCCTATTTACCAACTACCACGGATCGCAACAGGTTAAAGTATGCACACAAGCCACACATCTACTTATATTACATATCGTTCAAATCCCAACCATTCAAACTCAAACTGAGTATTAAACTTTATTACAAACTTTTACAGACTTAAATTATTCCAAAAGAAGCCTACTAGCTCAGCTTTCTCAACCTGAACCCCTAGCTCTCGCGCTGGACTGGGGATCCTCGTTACCAACTGGTTCCTTTTTAGCCGGAAAGAATATAAACAACATCGCACAAATGAGCTAACTAGCTCAGCAAGTCACAATGACAAAACTGAGAATAATGATCATCAGGTAAACATGATTATGATATCAAGTGAACAATGGATTATGGTTTAGAATTGGATATTATACTTTTAATTTAAAAACCAAGGTTAGGCTGCTGATCAGTCACGCACTAACCCCGAGCAAGGCACACAGCATTGCTCTAACTACTGGATCCAAGGCACACATTGGCCTAACTTGACCATTGTATGGTCTGACCACGAATCTGGTCCACAATTTTATAAAAACAATCCAATTCTAACATAATAATAGAATATGCAATAATAAACAATAACCAGAATCATTAACAACAATGAGTGTTTAACAATGAAAGAGTTTCAATCTTTGTAAGGATCAATAAGATAATTTAAAAGCTTGGATGCTGGGTAATGAAAGAATTGGATAACAAAGGAATCAACATTTCAGGGTTTCAAAGATTTGGGCTTTCAAAGCATAAAATACAATGGTTTGAAGGTATAAGCAATCTGGTTCCGTGTTTTATATTTAATATGTATGTATAGGTGGAGTAGTATTGTATACTTGAGGTTCGTGTTTGGGTATACAACAATCAATGGTATAGAAAGAATAAGGTTCATGGCTCAAGAACAATAACTGGAATCAGGGTTTGGGTTTCAGTGCTTCAAGCACTTGCAATATCAACAAGACTATCAAGTACTATAATATCTCAAGAAAGTTCAGAACACTTGCCTGGTATTAGCTTACTACACTGCACTCGCTTCCAATCACAATCGTCTTACTCCTCAACTACCTGTTTCCCTTTCCTATGCCTTGCCTCTTCTGCTCACATATCATAAGCATCTATCAATCATCTACTCATAGGATTCTATTCAACACATACTTCTATCTACCCTTCGTTTTACCCAAATCCGATTAACAGATTGAAAGTTATGTAATAATCAAGTAAACACCGAATATATAGACTGATATTCAATCAACAAGTCACATATAGCACATAATACATCACGTAATCAATGATATATTATTTATAAAGAAGTCTCGGGTCATAAATAGGCTTTCTGATATTTAAAATGATTTTTAAAACATTTTTCGGAATTAAAACGGGTCGTTGGATCAATTTCGGAATAATAAACAGGGTTCGGTTGGCCAATTCTGGCTCCGAAACAATTTTATACTAATTGTCGAGCCTTGGAAATAATTTAGAATAATATTTTAAAGCTCGAAACTATTTTTCGGAATTTTTAAATCATTTTTAAGTAATTATATCTAATTAAATAATTAATTAAAATCAATTAATAATTAATTAAGTCAATTAATCAATTAATTTCCAAATTAATTGACCAATTAATCGATTAAAAATTAACTGAAATTAATTACCTAATTAATTCAGATTTATTTTTGAATTAAAAATAATTTTCGGAATTAAAATAATAATTTTCAGAAATTAAAAAAATGAATTTTTATAATAAAAATAAATAGGAAATATGATTTTTAAACATTTTATAAACAGGAATCCTATTTTTGAAAACTTTGCAAACTACAGGGACTAAACTTCACCATCTTCAAAAATACAGGGACTAAACTGCAATTTTGCAGTTTCAGTCGCCGGAAAATCGGGGGTGGCCGGAGAAGACGATCCCGGCGTCCTCACCCCACCAACACCTCCAGATCAACACTACACAACACCGGGAACTTGTTCATGCATTCAAAACATTCTAATCATCCCTGTTCCGGCCGGAAATTGGCCAAGAACATCGCCGGTTTCCGGCGAACATCGCAAATCTTTAAAACACAACTCCCTTCTATTCAAGCATCCTCTGTTAACGAGCTATATATCAATCGATTGCAAATTTTATAAGGAACACAACCCACTATAAATCAACAGCTAATAACCCCTGAATCAAAAACCCCCAAATTTCAATTGAAAACATTCATACGGGTTATAAACCCTAATTTTGAAATTCGAAATTAAACCCACTTTTGAGCATGTTATTGAACTCCAAATTAGACGTATGACATATGAAAATCATCAGGAAAACAAGCTCTATAACATGCAATCATCAAATCATACAAACAATCATCCGAACAAAAATTCATATTTTTAATAAATTTAATTCGAAAATAAATAAAATTATAGAAAATAAACCTTGATTTCTGCAGTAAAACAAAGCTCAGAATATGGTAGAACACTTCAAATCCTTCGTTTTGGTTACTCAAGCTTTGAAAACAGAGATTGGTAACGCCTTCGTTTTGCTGTTTGATTCTTAGAACAGTTTATGTAATTAGGGTTTTTCTCTGAAAATTATAAAATTAACTATCTGCAAATGATTTTGATACGAAATAAAATACGGAAAAAGGCTATTTATAATTACGGGAAATTAGTATCCCGTTGGATCATTCCGGATATAAAACGGTACGTTTATTTATAAAAACTGATCCAAACGGTATCGGTTTTCGGGATAATTATCCAAATCAGTATAATTTGTACTGCGGTCTTGGTCTCAGCGCCTGGTTACACGTACTACGAAGTGATAATTGGGATAGTTTAATAAAAAGCTCCCGTTTATCGAAAATACGGGTTTTATTGATTTACCGAAACGAATATTGTATCGAAAATATTGCGCCGGGACCCGCGCAGAATAAACCGTACGCCGGATCGAAAAAGTCGAAACATGGAATATGCTCGGAATATTACAATTAGGTTAGGAAGGAGTTCTCGGAAGATTTTCGGGTTCCAAAAACGTAACAACGGTTGACGTCGGTTGGTCCCCGTTTTTATAAAATAGATTTTACATACTCGGAAAAAGATTTTAGAAATTTCATATGATTCATATAGATCCATAAATCAACATAAAAATAATTAGGAAAATATGACAATTATTTATATTTTATTTTGGACATATAAAAATTAAAATACTCAATTAATATTATTTTTGAATATCCAAGTACAGATATCACTTAACAATTAACTCACAGAATAGATACTGAACACACATAATAATTATTTAATAGCAAAAATAATTACACGATATATCCCGGATATTACAATCTCTTATTCCGGCTAATACAAATTCAATATGCTTAAACCCTTTAGGATAATTGAATGTATGAATATCTTTCCATCTTCTATTCTTCTTGCTGAGAAGAGCATAATTTGAAGACAAATCATGAGTCTCCCCTTTTGCTTTATGTCATAGCTCCCTCTTTGATTTTAAAACTCTCTGCAAATAGTCTTTGCATGCTTGATCAGTTTCCCTTCTATCAATCTTTACTTTGATCACTTTTTCATCAGAGTTAAAATCAGTTATCAGGTTCACAGCATCAGGATCTGCTTTTACCTCAGGATTTATGTCTGCATCAGGAGTTACATTCTGATTTGCTGTATCAGCTTGATCAATGTCAGTGGCTGATCTTTTCTTCCTTGGTATAATCAACTCTTCTGGCTTCTGAACTTCTTCATTTTCTTCATGTCCTTGTACAGGAACATACCCTTCTCTGGATAGAAAATTCAGAAAAGTAAAATTAAATGCAGTCACTTGACTTGGTTTAGAAGTTCTCCCTCCTCTTACTCTTGCAGATCTACCACCTCTTTTTCCTCTTCCCTTAGAAGTATTAGCTTCAGCTTCAATTTGAGCCAAAAGCTCATTTTATTGCATAACCGCTTCTTCAGGTGTTAGATCAGGAAATTCTTCAGTTATATACCCAAGAGCACTCCTAGCATTCTTTTGCTCAAACCTCTTGTCTTTGTAGTACAAGATAATCTCTTCACCTGTTTCCTTATACCTATAAGGAAAGAACAACCCTTTAGCATATGCTAAATTAGAGATTGTAACATCATCATCCTCAGGAGCACCAGCAGTAGTCATGTGCTTGGCTTTATAAGCACTAGTAGACTTTCTTTGTCCTGAAGGATCATTCTTCTTGGAATGTTGAGTTTGTTTAGCAGTAGAAGCAATTTGAACATCTGTAACTGGATTATTCTTATCACCATCATCATCAATATTTTTATCTTTTATCTGGATAGAATCTGGTGTACATTTTATAGCAGCTATCTTCTCCCCCTTTTTGGCATCATTATTTGAAAGAAGAGAAAATAGAGCATCCAGTTTGTCACCTATAGAAGAAACCTTATCTTCTAAGGAGGAAAGTCTAGAGGCTATGCTGTCTTGAGATTTAACAACATCTATGATGGTATTTTTCACACTTTTAATTTCAGCTGAGTTAGGTGTGTGAAGTAAAAATCCATCAATTTTCTCCTTGACAGCAGCATGAGACTTCTTCATTTCATCAAGATCAGAGTGAATTCCTTTAACATAAATGGTTGAGGCCTTAAGATGCAACTTCAGATCAGGAGTTTGAATTTCATCATAAGCACGATGAATATGTTGCATGCCAACCGTAGACGAGATAGAAGAATTTGCAAGTCTCCATTTATAATCCCATTCTGTCTGTCTAAAATGCTCGGCATCAACATTGTAATAAGAAGGATTTTCATTGAATTGCGGAGAAGAACCAACATTGGACTTCTTAGATGCATCAATTGCAGACTTAAGCTGAGCTGAATCAGAATAATCTTCATCACTGTCATTATCAGAATCAGACAAGCCATCAGAAGAATTTGTAGAGTCAGGCAGAATTGCCTTGCCTTTATCCAGATTCTTTGCAAGAGATGCCTGTGGCTGATGAGATCCTGAAACAGAAATAAGGTAACACCTAAATCTCTCTGTTCTTTTCAAGTGATCTCATCACTTCTCACACAATGTATTACTTTTAAGAGTAATATTATTCTCACAGAAGAAACTTTATAAGTAAAGAAAAACTTATAAGATTATTGTCTCAAAACTACCTCTCCTTTTGCCAATACAGGAGACTGACACTCAAATTTGTTTTAAACTGATATTTTCACACAGTCTCACAGAAAGGCTCAATCACATATTTAGCAAAGAAATAAGAGATGACTGAGAAGAGTTGTATGCTTATCATATAAATAGAGGTAACCTCAAAGAAGAGACTATTTATAATCATACAAACATGAGAATATATGAGAAGTTAGCAATACCTGAAGGTGAGTCCTCAAGTGGAAGTGATGAAAGTGGAGGAACAAACAACAGATCAGGATATTTTTTCAAACTAGCAACCAGTAATGAATCATCAATAGTAGCTAGTGCAGTTGAAGGATGATTCTCAGTAGGAGCTGTTGTAACATCATGATTTGATCTGTCAGGAGAAGGTGAAAGACCAGCATCAGTACTTTGAACTGATGGTTCTTGTGGAGTCTGAGATATGTGAGCTGCTTCAGCAATACTTGGTGAAGGTTTTTGTGTGCTCTTCTTAAAAATAGGATCATTGATGATTGCATCCACCTGTGACAGTATCTCCTGATGAGTTTGCTTTTCCTGTAGTAATTGAACAGAGTCAGCAAAAAGATCACTCTGAGCAATATTAACAATGATCTGTGCAGCCTCAGTGTCTGCATCTTCCCTTTGAGAAGATGGTTCTTGTGTGACTGGATGTGTTGTAGTGGCTAAATCCCTTTGAGATCTAGGTTCTTGTGTACTAACATCCTTGTCAAGTGGCTGAGTCTTTTTCTTCTTTCTGATATATCCAACTACTTCTTCACTTCTTCTTTTCAACTGGCTCTTTGTAGTTTTCTTGTGTTCAGAAGTTGCTTCAATTACTAGAAGCTTGTCAGGCAGAGCACTAGCATCAGTAGTTGGCTCCTTGGTTCCAGTAGTGTCAATCAAGTCATCATGATGTTAATCAATGGACTTCTTGATTGTTGATAAGGATCCTATTGGCATCTGATCATCTGAGTCAGAATTATTTTGTATGATCAGTCTTCTTTTCCTGATTGGAAAGCAGTCTTCTTTCTTCTCACTCTCACTCAGTGAGGCTTGTTTAGCTTTCTGTCCAGATATGACAGATTTCTTAAACATCCTTTTTTTTGTTACAACTGATGTCTTTTGAGAGACAACATAGGAGGCTAATTTATGAGCTTGATGTGTTTGTTGTTTGGAAGAAAAAATGCTTGGGTTAGAAACAAGATGGGTGGTTTCTTGATTCTCAGCATCAGGAACTGTGATAGAGGTGACAACATCAGGATTTGCAGGCACTTGTGTAGGAGTAGGTCTATTTCTTAATAGAAATTGCCTGACCTCTCTAGGAAGAAAGAGTGGTCCTGAAAATTTATTCTTTTCATCCCTTTTAATATGATCAGTGATTGCTTTTTCAGAAATTTGAAAAACAGGGAGTAATTCATCATCATCAAAAATGGCATTAGGGCATAGATAATTGAAAATCAGCTGTAAAAATCTAGTATGCCCTATTACTCCTGAAACATCTGCTCTCCTAGCAATTATGAACTGTAATATAGTATTACCATAATCAAAATTACCAGAATAAAAAATAGAGTACCCAATTCTCAGAGAAGTGGATGGAAGAGCATCAAAGTTTGTTGTCTTATTCAAGAAACATCTACTGATGCAGTCAAAGAAAAAGTTCCACTCTCTTTTTAGTTTAGTCCTGGCCAATTTTCCAATGATTGTGATTTTTCCTTGATAGCCTAAAGTCCTTAGCATATCAAACAGCTGCTCAGTGGTTTGAGTATTAGGAGCACCATCCAGGGCAGGCAATCTCAAGGCTTGAAGCAAAATATCAACATCAACTTCATATCTTTGGCCCTTATACTCAAAGAAAAAGCCAGTGTTTGTTGAATTTACCACTGCTGTATTCCAGACCTGCATGATAGCCCTGTATGACACCTTAACAGGATTCGTAAGAGTATACCCAATTGGACATAGAAGAAGAAAATCTTGAATATCATGAAAAGATGATGGTAGCTGCTGATGTGTAAGCAGAACTAGGTAATTGTTAGTGCCAAATGTATTTCCACGAATGATTGTGGTTTGACTGAAGAGTGGTGAAGCTTCAGAAGTTGTCATGATGTGTATAGCTTGTGAGAGAGAGTAACATGAGATGTGCACAGTGAAACTATGTGTATGATGAATTGTGTCACATAATTTCTTCTGGTTTTATAGCTTCACTATTCAGAGATAGGTACAACACACTCGTATGAAGAAGGTAACTTAGTGAATTTGACTTTGAACAGGGAACAATTACTAAGTAAAAGAATTCGATGGTGGAGTAAATTACGGAATTAAAGATAAAACACATACAGATATGTTAAGACACAACTGTAGAAATTTGTTTATTAGATAATCAACCATTAATCATTAATTAAATGAGACACTTAATTTTAGCAATAAAACTTACTTAGAGATTAATTAACACTAATAATCTGAATTAGAGCATGCTGACCTGTCGTCAGGATTTGAAACCTTTCTTCTGTCAGGATTTGATAATCTCAGGATATGTCGATTCGAATTCAACAGTTGATTATCAAGATAACACAAATTATTAGCAAACCACAAATTTAATCAAAACAATCATCAAGAAATATAATTTAAGTAGATGATGTAAAGATTAACAGGCTTTAAAAAGAACATTCACATGCATACAATACGAGATAAGCATAGACTAAATTTGCAATCAAAAGAAATTTCATTAATATTTGAGAAGAGTATATTTCATGAAATTTGTAGATTACATGCAAAAGATTACAAGATAATCCTAGTCTAAGATGGTGAACATCAATAGCCTTGGTCAAAGAACTAAGGTTGTCGATTAGTTCCTCCTGCTATTGACAACTAGCACCGTAAGACGGATGATCCGTTCTTGCTGAAGGAGAGCCTCTCTATGTGCTTCTTCCAAGCTATCAAGATGGAGTTGATAGTCCATCTCAAAGAACAAGAGATTTGTCTGAATCTCTTGTGGAACCAAGTTCCATATCTCATTGGGAATGGAAGTGATGTGCCATTCCTGCTCCCAGTCATCATAACTCAACTCGACGTTGAAATTCTTATAGTTCGTGAACATGTTTACAAGAACCATTTTTGTGATAGAAGAAATGAGTGAGAAATAAGAGAGAGAGAGAGAGAGAGAGAGAGAGAGAGAGAATCATTTTGTGTGAGAATAGGAGATGATATGACTGAGCTAAAATGACGGTTAAATAGCCAAAGGAATATCAAGGGACTAGAGTACTGATTAATTATTAAGTGTAGAGTTAACTTAATGATTTAACCAAAAGATATCTTTTTAAGGCGCGTCTCCCTAGACTGATATGTAATGATGACAATTATATATTTATTCATACATGCACATTTAGCAAATAAATTCACTTAATTTATCATGCATATAAAAATGAAATACATCAAATATTTCTGGCTTAATATGGAAAAACACAATATTTAGGATATATCAGGATATGGTCAGTATTGTTAGTCCCTAACAATGCAACAAGAAGTACAGAAGGGGGGTTAAATGTAATTCTAGTAAACTTTTTCTGAATTACAAAATGTTCTAACTCAAACTATATATATGAGTGTTTTGATTTGCAAGGTGCGGAATCACAAGTTAAATAAATCAGAAACACAAAGTAGTTAAAAACACAAGTCTTTAAAAACTTCCTAAAGGATTTGAAAGTATCCACCAGATATATATATATATATATATATATATATATATATCAATTTAAGAACTATGTGAAGAACAATTGTCTCACATTGCTTTATAAGTGAACAAATAAACTACAGAGAAATTCTTAACAGTTACAGCTTTTTTATTTCTCTTCTAAAAGTGTTTGCTTAGTTATTTGTTCTACTAGCTACACTTGGTTTATATATTACCAAGTTTACATGGTAATAAGACAGGACAATAAAACAAAACTATCAAGTCAAACTCCATGCTGCTTCACTACTCTTTTCCAGCATCTTTGAAAATCTTCTAAACTTGCATGAAAATGGTAATGCTTATTTGTTCTTCATTTCCTGTTAAACAGGCTTCCACATTCCTTTTGCAAACACCCAACACATGTGACTATGTTGTCACTGTCAACAGATGTTTGAATTGATCATCCGTCGGGTACATGCTTGTCATCCGTCGGGTTGCCTTGTTGATCATCCGTCGGGTAACTTTGTTGATCATCCGTCGGGTAGCCATTTATCATTTAACTCTATTTCATTTGTGCAGAATTATAAGACATCTTATATTTACATTTAATTAACCTATTCTGCACATCTACTAGCAGTCTACATGACTTATAAGCTACTACAGAATTTATACAAAGATGTTTGCAGAAATGTGCTACATGACTTATTGTTACATAAGCTACTCACCCGATGGATATCAATTAGTCATCCGTCGGGACTATATTGAATCATCCATCGGGACTATAATTGATCATCCGCCGGGTTCTACAATTTTCACTAAGTTAAATCTACTAAGGTGTTTTGTTAATGTAATTATTAAGTTCACAACATATTCCCAACAATCTCTCCCAATTTATGTCTACTAGAATTGTAGCCATAAATTAAGAGAAACTTGATGATAACAAAACACCCTAAAAATACAAATTTAAAAGGTAGTAGATAAAACTGAAAAGTGCTGCAAAATTTTACTGAAGAGTTTTCAAGAAAAAGTGTACAAAGATTAGCTCACAGTCATTTTCAAGATGCTCCTCTAGTCTGTGCAGATTGATCTATTTCCTTGAAGGTTTGGATTTCTTTTCAAGCTTCCTGTTGTTTTCTTCTATCTGATTTTGGAGCTGTCTGTGGAATTAAAGTTCATCAGCTTCTGACAGATCTAGCATTTCTTGCATTTCCAGTAGAGTCTCATTGCTAGAGATGCTCAGCTGGTCCTCTAGTCTGAAGAATATTCTAACTCCCGTATCATCCAAGAATTCCATCAACCAGTAGGGCCTTAGATGCACTCTACTTCCTGTGTAAGGAATAGTTAAAGTCTTTGGGAGCGCATCTTTGGCTCTAATACTCCTCAGTTCTTCAATCCTCTTTAGAAATAGTCTTCTAGTTGTCACATTGAATCCAAAGTTCTTCTTAAAAGATGAATAGACTTTTATCAGTATAGATTGGCCATCTCTTTTCCTGCCTTGCACTTGAATACTAGCCTTTCAGGTAGATTCCTGTAAGCATCAATCCCTCTAACTTCTTCCAATTCATTTGGATAGAGGTTTAGATCAGAGAATTCCTTGATGTCACAAATGTACATGATATCTCCCTTGTTGACCTTGGTTTGAGCTTTGGTTATGGACTTGGATCTGAGAGTTGAGGGCTTCACTTTCTTGACTGCTCTGGTCTTTGTTTTCTTTGGCTCCATTAAATAAGGTAGATTGAGTTCAGGAATTGGTAGACTCTCCCAGTGTATTGGTTCATCCTTTGGAATGATAGGTTCACATGAAAATTCTTGGATGGATCTATCTTGAATTCTTTATATGCCACAGAGAGCATGGATGTTCGAGTTGTTGTAGAAGTAGACTCTTTGGGAAAGTAGTATTCCATCTCCTCATCACTGAAATCCAATTTTCTCTTAGAAGGAAGCTTGTATCTGAATTTTCTTTTCTTTTGATGTCCTTCTTGCATTTTTTGATCTTTAGATTCAGTGGTTTCAGATGGTTGTTCAGAAATTTGTTGTGTAGGTTTCACAGCTTGCAACTTGGCCAAGATATCAGCTTGCTCCTTCTTTTGTTTGAGCTTTTTAGCATCTAGATCAGCTTGTTTCTTTTCTTTCTTCAATCTTGCCTTTTCTTCCCTTTTTGCTTTAGCAAATTGAGGGTGTCAAGCCACCACACAAATTTCCTTATCATTTCTGAAAATCTTGGCAATTCTTCTTTTTAGAGCTGAATCTGCAGGATCTTTGTAGAATGTTATAGACCTGGCCAACAACTTCTTCTCATCAGGCTTTGGTGTCTCATACACTGTGTCCAAAGGGTTCTTGAGTGAAGACTTTGGGTAGTTCACCTTTGGCTTCATGATTAGATCTACCTTTGGGGATTTGATGCAGGATATCTGGCCTCTCTCCAGATAGTTCATGCTCATATCATTCACAAAAATTTGCCTGACTTGAGAGTGATGAATGACTGATTTTTCTGGCTTCTTTGCTAGACCAAATTTCTTTTGAATATCCTCATCAATTTTCTACCAGTTAATTGGACTAAACTACTTCTTCTCAGCTGCTCTCAAAGTGGCCGTTGCTTCATTTATCAGATCAATGTTATCTTTGGCTGGTGGTTTTGTGAAAGCAATTGTTGGCACAATTGCTTTACTCATGTTAAGCTCTTTTTACTCCCCCTCACTCCTAGAACTCTCTTTCTCCCCCTTTTTGTTATCAGCAAGTTGAGTAGAGGAGGAGGTCTGTGCAGCCACCAGTTTCTGAAGCAAGTCTGTTTGTTGAGCTTGGTATAGATGGATTGCTGTAAGAGAAGCTTCCATAGCAACCATTCTTTTATCCAAGGAATCCACCTTGTTTGCAAGATCAGAGTTTTTCCTGAGCTGTCTTTTGATGTCTGTCATTGTTGTCTCTGGAAGTCTAGCTTCCAACTTGTCAGAGATGTCTTTCTTAAGTTGATTAACTTCATTTTTGATGTGGGAGACATTTTGACTTTGTTGGTAGCCTGAAATTTGCTGTAGTTGGAGAGAAGCAAGATGTGCTTGCAGAAGCTTCTTGGTGCTAGCATTTATGGTTGATTGAAGTGCATACTGTGTTTGGCTAATAAGTTAGATGAGTGTTGTCTTGAAATGGTGATCATCACATTTCTTGGAGAAGGCCCATGATGGCATGCTTGATCTGGAACTAGGGCATACTTCTCCCCTATGTCCAATGGCTCTTCTTCACTATCTCCACCCTCACCTCCAAAGAATTCTTCTGAACCATCAGTCTCATTATCAACATCACCGGCTATTGAGGGAAAAGTTGTGATGACATTCTTAGCTCTTTGCATGGACTGTGTGGTGTGCACCAAATTGAGCATTCTTTCTGCATTGTCATTGCCCTGTCCAGCTAGAAGTTGATATATTGGAATAGGGTGAGTAAATGTCTCAGCATCCAAGGAGATAGAATCTATAACATCTTGAGTTTGCTGAGATTGTCCCTCCCTGTCTGCATCCTGGACATTTATTAACTCACTTACAATGACATCCACCCTTATATCTCCAGTACCTGCACTTCTCTCATTTTCTCTCTTTTCTTGCATCAAGGTCTCACCTTGGCTTCCCACCATCACACCCTCACCTTCACCATCTAAGGTGGGACTCCTCACACTCACTTTTGCCAGTCCTGAAGAAATGGACTGCATTGGATCACTCTTTTTCCTCTCATTTTTCTTGGGAGCAACCCAGACTCTCACTCAAGTCACTACCTTCCCTCAATCCTAATAGTGATTGCATAATTACTAAGTCATCTGCACTTGTAACTATAATTGATCTTTGGAGTTGTGCAGAGACACCCTACATATGAGAAATATCCATCGGGTTAGTAATTTGACTATCCGACGGATGACTGCTGTTAGGCACATCCGTTGGGATACAATCACTACTCGACGGATGAATAATATCCATCGAGTGAGTAGAAATGAATGAGTGTGGAGTGGAGACTATTGTAGACTCTATGCAGATTGATGAAAATTTTAGCACAGATGTCTCAACATTCTCAGAAAGAAATGGCAAGTGATCCAACAAATCATCTAGAAGATGATGCTCACTTGCATGGATTTTTGGTTTCTCCAACAGAGTTAAAGATGGAGTATATGGTTGTGATGTTTGAATCATGTCAACATCCAAAGAGTGTGTGGGAGAATTTGGTGTTTGAGGTGTTTCAATTTGTACAGATTTTGGCTGTGACTCCAATTTGTTGGAGCCACATCAATTTGACTTTGAGATGGTGCAGTGACTGGGTTTTTAGCTCCAGTTTGGACTGTGTGTGTACCCTGTGCATCCCCAAGGGTTTTAGGTTTCTTCTTTCTTGTGTAAGTTTGTGGTGAACTTGTGTCCCTACCCCTTTTGTTCTGTGCTCCTGTTGAGAGCTTGTATCAATAGTTACATCCTTTTGGTAGGATGAAACTAGAGTTCAGCTTTTGTCCTTATTAACAACCACAGTTTGTTGGGAAACTGTGGTGTGGCTTGGTTTGGGTACACTATGCTCACCATCCTTATTCTTAGGGATTCTTTGATTTTCACCCTGTCCCTCACCTGTCTTTCCCACCTTCACACTCCCCACTTTGTGTTTAGTAGATTTTACAATTGGCATCTTTTGAGAGACACCAGAGGGGGTTTTCTTTGTCTTTGTTTTTGAAACTTTGGTTTTGGTAGCTTGGGTAGGAATCTGTCTGGTCATTGACACAGATGCCACTGCTACACTAGAAGGCAAAGAAATGTTTGAGGTTGGAAGAGTAGAGATAGTTGAAATTACCTCACTTACCTGAGGTGCCTCCATTACTGGAAAGTAGAAGAGTGGCACCTCTTTGTGGTGATCTGCTCTATTGAGATCTGTAATAATTCTCCTTTCTTGAACCCAACAATTTAACTTGTTGATTGGGTTCTCAATCATAATGTCCTCAAAAAGGTGGTTAGCAAGCATCATGAAAAATCTAGCATAATAAACACTCTTACCCCTCTTATTAAGCTCCCCTAACTTAAACCCCAACTCAAACAAGACTAGATCACTAAAATTGAAGTATTTATCAGTTACTAGCATGTAAAGCATATTGAGCATGGAGATATTAACAGAATCAAAATTGCTAATTTTACCAGAAAATACTTTAGTAACTACATCACACAGGTAACTCCATTCTTTCCTATGACCCAATCTCCTAATTTCACTTAATTTAGAGATGGTGAGTGCATAACCCATGGAGTTTAACATGTTTACAATATCAGTGTCTGTGTGTGGAGTGGTGACAGTATTATAAGAAATCCTAAAGTGTTAGATATATTTGTGATGTCATGTCTAATCTGATTTGTTTAGTTTCAGAACTTAATATCAGAACTTATAAGGACTTACTGGAAATCAGAACTTACTGAAGTCAGAACTTATATTAGAACTTAAGGACATCAGGATTTATATCAAGACTTAAGTGCGGGTACTTCAGATAAGGAATGCGGCTGATTTCTAGGAGAGGATCTGGACTAAAATAAAGGAAGATATGCATGGAGAGTTGGACGACTAGAAGACTTGTAAAAAGATAATATCTGATTGATATATTTTAGGAGGAGATATATTTCATATCAATTAGAAGATATCTTGTAACTGTGTACTATATAAACACAGCTTAGGGTTTACACTATATGTGTTATCATTCACGAGAACATTATTCATTGTAACCTAGCAGCTCTTAGTGATATTGTTCATCATTGAGAGAGTAGTTTAACCTACTTTGTAATAGAGCTTATTATATTGAATAAACTTGATTACTGTTACATACTTGTGTTCTAAATCGATTTGATTATATCAACACTATATTCAACCCCCTTCTATTGTGTTGTGTGACCTAACAAGTGGTATCAGAGCCTCTCTGTTGATATACAAACAGTGAGATCCAGTTTACAATCATGTCTGACGAAAAACAGACTCCGCCTAAGCCCACCAAAACTCAACATACTCAAAACAATCAAACATGCAGTCGATATGAGAGTATTAGGGTTCCCATACTGAGAGCATCTGAGTATCCTATATGGAAGGTAAAGATGGCTATGTTTCTGGAAGCCACATATCCAGACACCTTGATAGAATTATTGATGGACCATATAAGCCTACCAAGCTCTCTGTTGCAGTTGCTGATCAACCAGCAAAGATGATACCAAAGGAGAAAGGTGATTACACACCTGAAGACATCTCATCTATTGCCAAGGATGCAAGGGTAAGGCATCTACTTCATAGTACAATTGACAATGTCATGTCAAACAGGGTAATTGGATGCAAGACTGCAAAGGAAATATGGGATGCTTTGGAGACAAGATGCCAGGGAACTGAAGCCATTTAAAAAGAACATGAAGACTATATTCACACAAGAGTATGAGCACTTTGATTCAAAAGCTGATGAATCATTAACTGATTTATATGACAGGTTTTCCAAACTCTTGAATGATCTGTCACTGGTGGACAAGGAATATGATCTTGAAGATTCAAATCTAAAATTCCTTTTAGCTCTTCCTGAAAATTGGGATTTGAAGTCTATTACCATAAGAGACAACTATGACCTTGCTGAAACTACTCTTGATGAAATTTATGGTATGCTCAAGACTCATGAACTTGAGATGGATCAAAGGAGCAAAAGGCATGGAAGAAAGTCAAAGACAGTTGCTCTTAAAGATGAGGAGGAATCTCCTAAAGTGGTTGTCTCAAAGAGGGGCAAATGAAAGGCTCTCATCATACAGTCTGATTCAGAGTCATCATATTTTGATGATGATGATTTAGAATCTGAAAATTTATCTGAAGTGGATGTTGATGCAGAGATGATGCAACTGTGTACTCTTATGGTGAAGGGTATCACAAAGATAGCCTACAAGAAATTCAGAAATGGCAAGAAGTTTTCTAGGAAAGGTGGAAGTTCTGAAAAAGAAAGGGTTTAAAAAGTCTGAAGGCAAAGGAGGAAAGTCTGACAGAGGAGACAACTTAAATGTCAAATGCTACAATTATGGTGAAAGAGGCCACATCTCTCCTAAATGTAAGAAAGGAAAAAGTGATAAAGGCCAGGCACTTATCACAAAGAAGAAAAACTGGGCAGACACTTCAGATTCTGAAGAAGAGGTGAACTATGCCTTGATGGCAAATGCTGATAGCAGTTCTGGAACTGCTAAATTGAAGGTACCTCATTCAACTCTAGCTTTTCATACTGATGATATTTTTGTGCTAAGATTATATCTGAAAACCATGTTCATTAGTTTTAGAGATCATACTTTAGAAAATGAAAGATTAAAATCTGAAAGTCTTGCTCTTAAAAAACAGAAATGCCTACTTAGAAAAAGAGTTAGTTATTGTAACACCCTCCAAATCCGAGGTATAGATTTGGGGCATTACTAATAATAACTACTCACTAATCTCGCACAAGCGGAATATAATTGAAATAGTTACCCCGAACTACTACTACTCAGGATCTTTTAAGGTTAAGATTTGAAAACAAGAACCACATACTAACTTTATTACAAACCAAATAAAAACAATCCGTCTCAAGAACTCTCTTTATTACAAAACTTTATTCTATCTACATGCTCACCACACAACTTTTATTCAAACCATAATAGTACTTATCCTGTTACACCTGATCTGATAACTCAAAGCTCTCTTCAGGGATAGGGATGAACACCCTTGGTATAAGAGGGTCCCGCTGCTTGACTCGCTTCTTGACTACGCGGGTTCTGATGGGTTTCATTCTCTACCTTAACTGTAAGACAATAGGAATAACAATAAAAGAGGATGAGCCAAAATTGCTCAACAAGCCTGCAACAATATAGATAGTATAAAGAGAGAGAAATAAGTGAACCAATAAGCTGCTGGTTTGATCAACCATCTGAGTCTGTATAGACTAATAATTTGCCAATACTGGCGAGTGCCAAATGAACAAGACTGGAAACAAGAACCAACATATGCACTATAACCCGCTGATCAGTCAGGATACAGTGCGAATCTATACCCAACTGTATAGATCCAACCAACATAAAGAGTACTCAGGCAGCTATGGCCTATTAATTAAAGGTCTGAGTAAAACCCAGCCTGTATTGTAACCATCCAGTCCGAAGTTTAGCATCCGGAACAATCGGAATGCTTTTGATGTATCCCAACATCAGGATATATCATAATATATGTAACAAGGGTAAAAATATTGGAATATGAATAGAGGATTCAATAAATTGGGAGAAATCAAGAATCGAAATGAAATAGAAACAAGAATCAATAGATATGAATCAGTGCATATGAACAAGAATTATCAAAGTATAATTGATATGTAAAATGGGGTATAATTCACTATTCTGAATTTAGAATAGGGGAAAAACTTGCCTCGCGCGTACTTAACCTGATTCAACTCACCGCCTTCTGTCCCTAGCTTACTCTGCCTTGCTAACACTGAACCAATCATGGAAAGATAGTTGTTTAGATAACTTACTATATACGTGTATCTGGAATTGATATCACGTAACCTTATCAGTCTACCCATGCGTTTCTATCTGATTCGCATATATACACATATATTGATATAGCACATAGGTTCACATAATCACATAAAACACATAGCACATAAAGCACATAATCAATTTTTTTAGACTTATAATTATTTTTAGAATTGATTCTAGACTCATACATGCATTAACTAGCCTTATCTGACTTTATTATAATTTTTCGGGATTATTCGATTAAATTATACCCCTACTAGGGCCTACGAACTATTAATTATCACCAAACCATTCTCTTTTGGAGGAAACTATAACTTACAATTATTTTTATTGGATTCGTTTCATTTTTGTGAGTCTAGGGGTCTTCGTTTCGCTCAAATCGGACTAACGGTTGAATTATTATGAATTAAACAAGATTTAATTAATTAATAATTAATTATAAATAATTAATTATAATTAAATAATCCTTAATTATAGTTTTAAATAATTATTTAATAATTATTGTATGTTAAAATAATTAATCCCTAATTATTAGAATTAATTATAATTTATTAAAATTATTTACAAATTATTATCACTTACTCGATTAGATTGATTATTTACAAATTATTTACAAATAACTAATCGATACAAATAACTGATACAGTACTTATCGAATAAATAAATATTATTCGAATCATAATTCAACGAGCAACTACTCGTATAAATACGAGCTACTCGCGAATTCTCGAATAACTATCGAACTGTTATTATTATTATTATTATAACTTATACAATTCGTTAATTAATTATCGATATTTAATTATTCGATACGAATAATTAGTACGATATTCTTCGAATAAATATCGCTCGATTAATAATTCTAACTTAACGAATCACGACTCGAATAGGTACGAGTTACTCGGAGTATTTAACTAATTAACGAATTATTATTCATATTATTCGATTATTTTTAATCCTTATTTATTAATTATTTACCTAATTATTAATTAATAAATAAATAAATAAATCTTTAAATAAACAATTAAGTAATTAAATAAATAATAATTTTTGAATTTCTAAATTAAGAAAATATTTTTGAAATTATTAATAATATTTTTCAGAATTTAAATCTAATTTTTATTAGATTTTTAGAATTGTTAAAATTGATTTTTGATTTATAAATATAAAATAATTAATTAACAATTACAGAAACAACTTTGCACACAGGAAACAGGGACTTTTCGGATCGAACGGCGGGGAAGGGTAGGAACAGATCGCCGGCGACGTGAAGAAGATGACCGGCGCGGAAGAACTCACCGGAGAAGCCCAGAATCCGGCGAACTTCCGACGTCCGGCGTCGGTCGATTCCCGGCCAATCATACACCAATCGACTCCGTTTTTGTTCCTAAATCCATCTAAATGTTACCAGGAACTCACCCGTCACCATAGCAGCTCGCCATCACCCCACAATCAGCAAAAACGTCCAAAATTCCGATGAACTCGAAATTTTCCGGCAAGAAACCCAAACCCCTCAAAACGCAACCAAACAACTTGATTTTTATGCCAAATTAAAGTACTAAGTATCTATAATCAATTCCCATCAACAAAAACAATAGATAACATCTCGAAATCTGAAAAAAAAACGAAATCAAAAGCACTAAAACCCAAGAACTCGGCCCATCATTCCAGGGGTTATAAAATCAAAATAAAAATACCTGGTTACTCCTAGAACTACAACAAAACTAACTACATAATCCAAACAATCAAATGATTCTTCAAAATCAAAAACCGAAATTCATGCCAAGAACATAAAAATCGATTTTGAGATTAAACAAACCTCAATTGTTGATATTAGTATCAATAGATTCGTCTCTTCACAAGGATTGTATTGGTTACTCGAGCGTTTTCAGTGGATTAGTAAATCTCCCAAAATCACTGTTTGATCTTCTCCCTTCTTCAAGAACACAAACTTCACCCACACTTTCTAATTTTTATTTTCTGATTTTTTTAACAATTAATTAATGAATAATTAATAATAAAATAGGTATTTATACTAATGAAAATAATACCCCTAAATAAAATTAAGGGTCTAATTATACATCTAATAAAAATATTTGGCCCCAATTTTTATAATTTTTGGGTATTAATAATGAATTTTTAAATATCCAATAAATACAAAATTAATGTCAAAAATTCCCAAAAATTGTGAATATTACAAAAATGCAAAGAAAAATAATATATGATAATTTCATGATCATATAAAAATAAAAATGTGATTTTTGTGGGGCTTTTGGTACCCGAAGGGGTCCGGAAAAGTCATTTTTCGCGAAAAAGGTAAATTTGTAAAACGTTTAGGGGTTCAGAATAGCGATATGGGATAGGGCATTTTTGGCAAAATAGGGCCAATGATTTTGTTTGAAATACGGGCTTTTAAAACATAATTTTGAGCTGTACAGGTTTTGATATAATATATATAACTGATGATAAAATGCTCAATAAATATCCAAAACACGTTTGGATCAAAACAGCCAACACATATCACATAGCAGTTAGGGTTTAACGACTTAACACATTTAACCACATAATAATACACATAATTTATCATTATTATAATATAATACAAGCGTAATTCCTCGGTCGTTACATTCTCCCTCCCTTTAACAAGATTCTGTCCTCAGAATCACATTATGCAAATAACTGAGGATACCTTTCTAACATTTCACTCTCAAGCTCCCAGGTTGATTCTTCAACCACTGGGTTTCTCCATAAAACTCTCACTAATGACATAGACTTATTTTTTAATATCCTCTCTTGCCTATCTAGAATTCTTATTGGCTGCTCTACATATGACAAATCTGCCTGAAGTTCTACTGGTTCATATTCTATTACATGCCTTGTATCAGGATTATACTTTTTAAGCATAGATACATGAAATACGTTGTGAATGTGCTGCATATGGGGTGGTAGAGCTAACTCGTACGCAACCTTCCCAATTTTCTTCAAAATCTCAAATGGTCCAACGTATCGTGGCTTCAATTTCCCTTTATTGCCAAATCTGGTCAATCCTTTCCATGGCGATATTTTGAGTAATACGCGTTCTCCTTCCTGATAGTCCACATCCTTCCTTGCTTGGTCTGCATATCTGCTTTGCCTGTTTTGTGCTGTCTCGATTCGTTTTCGAATGAGTTTAATCCTTTCTTTTGTCTGCTGAATTAATTCTGGACCCAAAATCTTGTGTTCTCCAACTTCATCCCAATGCACTGGTGATCTACATTTCCTTCCATATAATGCTTCATACGGTGGCATTCCAATACTGGTGTGATAGCTGTTATTATAAGAAAATTCCACTAGGGGTAAATGTTCATCCCAACTACCTTCAAAATCGATCATACAAACTCGTAACATGTCTTCAATCGTTTGAATTGTCCTTTCACTTTGACCGTCAGTTTGCGGATGATAGGCTGTACTCATATTCAACTTTGTTCCTAGACATTCTTGGAATTGTCTCCAAAATCTTGAATTGAAACGAGGATCTCGATCCGATACAATTGATACTGGTGCTCCATGACGCATCACAATTTCTTTAAGATATAAATGCACTAGCCTGTCCAATGAAAATCTCTCATTAATTGGAAGAAAATGTGCTGATTTCATCAATCGATCAATAATAACCCAAATTGCATCGTGATTGGCTTTCCTCCTTGGAAGTCCCACTACGAAATCCATCGCTAGATGTTCCCATTTCCATTCTGGAATGTCTAATGGTTGCAATAACCCACTAGGACGTTGATGCTCTGCTTTAACTCGCTGGCATGTGTAGCATTTACTCACCCATTCTGCTATCTCCTTCTTCATATTCGGCCACCAAAAGTTTTCCTTCAAATCGCGATACATTTGCGTGCTTCCTGGATGAATGGAATACTTCGAATTGTGCGCATCTCACATAATTTCTTCTTTTAATTCTACTACATTAAGGATCCAGATTCTTGACATAAAACGTAAAATTCCTTCATTATCTTTCTGAGTTGTAATCTCTTCTCCTGTTAAGTTATCGTCTTGACTCATCACTTTATCTTGACAATAGCGAATCTTTTCTAGCAACCCTGGTTGAAAAGTCATAGCGTAAATAGTTCCTGCAGATTTGTAATAACCCCAATTTTTGGAAAATTTTGAAACCCTTATGAATAGTGTTTTTGCTGAATGAGAAAACTTTTCATGCTACGCTATGTAGGGGTTCTGTTATTGATCTTATGGGATATTATTAGTACTCTATGAAGTATATAAGTGTATGTAAAGATCGTCAGAATCCAATTCCGAACACTTTGATTTTTCCCGGAAATCCACAAGATACGGAGAGAATTGAGTATAAGGTAACAGGATAAAAAGGATTGAAATTAAAGGATTATAGGAGAGGATCATAAAAGGAATATAATATATTGAGAAAGGTTAAGGGAACCTAAGTAATAAGATCCCGGGTATGATCCCTCAAACGATAAACGAGAACGAAAGATAAGCGAACCGTAAAACAAATAAGTGACCAAGAGACAAGCTTGTACAAGAAGCTAGGGATTGTGACATCATCAAACCACAAGGTGTGGACAAGTGGGAGCATAATGACATGTGCAAGGTGACATAAGCATGACATGGGAAGGAAGGAGGTGTGGTGGCTTTGTAACCACACAAATCCAAGGGCAAGAAGGTAATTGACTAAAGCAAGCACAAAAATCAACCAACCAAGCAAATCATTTCATTTTCATCAAACAAAACACAAAATCCTCCATTCTTCATGAAGCTCTCGGGTGGTTTTCTTAATTTTTGAAAGTCCAAGCTCCTCCACTTGTTATTTTCCAAGGTAATTATCCTAGCTTCTCCTAGTTAAGTTACATACTTCCTATAAGTTTAAGCTTCTAATTCCAAGCCAATCTTTTTCTATAAATCATCAAAGAAGATGGTGAATAGTGTTTTCAAGAACTAAGATTTGTGTTCTTGAAGTTTTGTTTAGATTAAGCTTGGTTAAGGGCTTTAAAGGTGATTCCAAGCCATCCTCTTGATTCTCCACTCTCCAAGGAAGGTATAAACTACAAACCCTAGCTTTAGTTTTGAGTAATTAGGATTGAATGTGTTTGATATAGCATATGTGAGGCATGATGCTTGATTGGTTGAAGTTTGGTTGAGTTTGTAGAGATTAGTTGGTTTTGTTGTATTGTTGGAGTTGTAAATCTTGGTAATTAGTTGAAGAACCTAAGTAAAGCTTTTAGTTCATGTGAGGAATAAGTATAAATGGTTAATATGGATTTGTTGGGGTTGTTATGATGTGATAAGGATGGATATTGGTTGTATGATTGATTTGAGGTTGGATTTGGGGTTGATTTGGAATGGGTTTGAATGGTTTAAAATATTGGAAATCGCGTAAACATAGCCGTCGTAACGTCCGATTTTCTTTGGACTGTTTTTGTGCATAGCATTAGGACCCCAGAACCCCCTGCTAGATTGTGACCACTGCCATGTTTAGATAGCTCATGTTACGAGCTTCGTTTTGATATGTAGTTCGTTCGATTCCGATTTACGGTTTAGGAGAAACGACCGTTTCAAGTAACGGCGTTTCGCGAACGAAACTTTTTCCCTCGCCTTACTTTGAAATGTAGGTTAAAGACCAAAAAGGGTTAATTAATGCATGAAACATTTATGGTAAGTGTTTTAGGCAGTTGGTAAGTCACTCGCGAAGGAATCGCTTTAAAACTCGTAAAGGTTAAATTATTAAAAAATGGTGGAGCCGAGGGTACCCGAGTGACTTAAGCGAATCAGTGAGCGCAAAACAAGCGTTAGAGTCTAAGTTAGTTAAAGTATAGATTCACAAGTGACTTTGGTTTAATTCCAACTTACTTGTTGTTTATAGGTTACCAGACTCGTCTCGAGCCATTCGTAACCCCCAGTCGCTCAGGCAAGTATTCTATCCGATACACTGTTGTTGTGATGTAAATGTATTCATATGCATTATCTTGTGATATTGCATGATTGTTATTAGCAAATTTTGCGATATATTGTAGCATGTGATATGGTATATATGCATGCCTGTTTTATATTCTTGGAATATATATCTGTTGGTTATTTGATAATACCTATGCTAGAGGATAGTTGTATCTTGCATATACCCTTAGTATAGGGACCCAAAGGTGAAAATATTTTCTAAAACCGGGAGTCGAGGATCCCGAGTAGATTTTATATGGATATGTAGATATATATATATATATATATATATATTTATATATATATATGGTCATAGTTTTCAAAACTATTAATCGAATAAGGTTTATTCGATAACTTTAACTTTATTTTATTAATGAATATTATTTTGAATATTATTCGAAGGCGTATGACTCCTTTTATTTATTTATCTGAATATTATTTGAATATTCATTCGAGGGCTTATGACTCTTTTATATTATTTATTGAATATTATTTGAATATTCATTCGAAGGCTTATGACTCAGTTTATATTATTTAATAAATATTATTTGAATATTCATTTGAGGATCTATGACTCCGATTATTTGCTGAAATATATTCTTTATTTTATTAAAGAGTAAGGTGTTAATAATCAAACTTATTTTCGATTATTCAAATAAAGATAATACTTTCATATAAGTATATCTTTGGTTATTTAATGTTTATTTCAAGTATAAATTTTAATACTTCTACTTCAATTATTTTTATAAAGATTATTCTTTATGGGAATATTATTTAATTAATAATATTCAGATATTTTCTAAATATTCTGGGGACTGATTTACTTCATTAAATCAGCCTTACTCCAAACACTCTTTAAAGTGTTTTCGAGTCTTCAAAATGATTTTTAAAAGTCAGAGCGGATCCCAAAACTCATTTTTATATTTAAGATCTTCCTTGTTAAAGGGGATTTAAATACTCGCTCAAAACCTGGGGAATCCGGCTCTGTGGTGTATTTTATATTCGCAACAAGGTTGCAGATTTGGTAAATGAATTGATTACTTGCCCAATGTTCGGGAAGTAAGCCCATCTAATTGAGTCGGCATAAGCGACAGGCCGGGGTACGGTCTAATATTGTGTAAGTGGCTGGGTGACAGTCCATCAACGCGTGAGGGGCCGGGGTACGGTCGAGCGCGAGGTCTTAATTATGACCAGGGTGATGACCGGTGAGGAATTCATCCATCTACAGTAGAAAAGGTTACTTATTGGTATCTGTGCCTGATCAGCAAGATATCGGGTTTATGCCAAAATTCTTTTCCTTTCCAAAATTCATTGGATGTTTCAAACTCTGTTCATACTTTGCATAACAGAGGTTCCAGGAAATGTTTAAAGGGATATATATATGTGGATATATATATATCGGGACTAAATAAAGTATCTCATAACTTTTTCATTCAATAATATTTCAAAGATTGAATCTATTCAAGTCTTATCTTGTGGTCTCATCAGTGGGATGAACTTTTGAAATTGATTATAACTTGAACGGTGGTAGTTCAAGTAGTATTTGGGAATGATATAAGTGTAGTGAAGTATTTGGTAACTTCATCTTTTAAACTTATATCTAATTAATAATTGTCTTATGAATGACAAAGATTTTCAGAAAAACGTTGAGACAAGGTTAGATATATGAGATCACCTTGCAACGATATTTTTATACAGTTATACACTGGGATTTTGTGTATATTATGCATGGAAGAGGACTTCCAATATTTTGAAAAGTATATATGTATATATACTGAATATTTTGCGACTTCATCGCATTAAGATATCAAACTTGGTTCATTTCTTTTGACCAAGACTTTCATGAGTACTATGAGAAGGCTCATATACTAGTAAGTATATACTAGTAATTATCTTACACACGATAAAAGATTCTAGTAAGTATCCATTTAGATACTTATATTATTGTTATCACTATATATTATCTTGCGAGCTGTAAGGCTCACTCTTGCTTTATTTCTTCATCACACAACAACAGTTAGGAAAGATGGCCAGACTCCAGCAGACCCAGCGCAAGCGCGTGGGAAGCGTCCCGCGTCTTCCCGTTGATGTCGTAGCTGCTATAGCTGCAGAGGTAGATCTATTGTAGATTAGACCATCTGCTTTTGAGAATCAATTATGTATAATTATAACTTGTGGCAGATAATGGCAATTAACTGTAAATTTATCAGGTAATCGTTTTGGGTTGTAATAACTTTTAAATTGTGGATTCAAAGACTTGTACTTATTTGAATTTCATCTCTGAGACTATAACGGGTTGTGGTGTATGTTAGTGTGGGGTCACAGCATAAGGTTGGTTATTATTAATTAAGTGAAGTGATATTGTGGAAAGAAAGACCGTGACGACCCGGATCCCCGACCCCGGATCTGGGGGTGTTACAGAAATGGTATCAGAGCTAAGCGTTATAAACCTCAGAGATGATGGGACGTTAAGATAATAAGTTCACTAAGATAATAAGAACTCTTGCCAAGTTCATAGTCGGACTACCTAACGTAGTACTGACAGTTAAAACCCTTATGGGAACCCTTATAAATGTAGCGATAGAAGCGTAGTTCATTATCGTATATGGTAGCGGGACTCCGAACCCTGAGGTTGAGGAGCAACATCGCGATGATATTTTATTACTAATTGGAGATCGGATTGTGGATCCGATAGAGTGTCCTAATGCAGGACCGGATGATGTTGATATTAAGGATTTAGCGGTTGAGGATGTTGTCCTAGAAGGGATAGTTATTGAGGAGGATCCCATGGAGGATCCTGACAAGAATGAATAAAGGACCACTGTGGAATTGATAACCATGGTTAGAGCGACTACCAGAGGTAGGATTGGCCGGTCACTACCGGAGGTTCGTTCAAGTTTGTAAAGATAGTAGCCCCTTTAACGCGGCTTACTCGTAAGACTGAGAAGTTCGAATGGACAGAGAAATGCGAGAACAGTTTTCAAGAACTGAAGCAGAGGTTGGTGATGGCCCCTATGCTGGCGTTGCCGGATGGAAAAGGAGATTTTGTGATTTGTAAGTGACGCTTCGCATAAGGAATTAGGGTGCTTCTTAGCACAGCAAGATAATCGCGTCTGCGTCAAGACAATTAAGGTAATATGAAATTTGATATCACCGCCCATGAGCTTAGGCTCGTGGCAATAGTTTTACCCTAAAGATTGGAGGCACTACTTGTATGGAGAGAAGTGCAAGATTTACACAAACCATAGGAGCTCTAGTACCTTTTTACGTAGAAAGAGCTCAATATATGCCAGAGGAGGCAGTTAGAGCTAATCAAGAATAATGATTGGGAGATTCTTTATCATTCGGGGAAAGCCAATATGGTGGCTGATGCCCTTAGTAAAAAGGAGAGACTCAAGATGATAATGTCTTTTGGAGAGTTTATAAGAGATTTTGAGAAAATGGAAATAAAAGTGAAGGTAACCGGAGCCGGTACCGAAAAGCTGTTTGAGATAGCAATACAGCCCGAATTATTGGAAAAGAACATATTGTTTCAGTAAAAGTGATGAATGAAGGCAGAGAGCCAACAAATATATATGAGATTAATACCGAGAGAGATGATAAGGGAATAATGAGGTATTCCCATAGAATTTGGGTTCCAAATGTTTAAGAGCTTAAAGATGAAATCTTAGATGAAAGCTAGTTTGAGGAATAAGAGTTAGAGCAAACCCTGAACGTGATAGTCAGGGAGGTTGCCACCAAGACAAAAAGGAACCCATAACATGATGAAGTGGTAAATGAAGATTTTAAATTAAAAGATGACTCCAAGTATGGGGAGTAGGAAGAAACATTTAGACTGAGGAAACAAAAGTCGAGCGAGATAAGGAGACCCAAGACGGTACTCCTATACGGAAATTCATGGACCTGTCTTAAAAGAACTTAGACTATTATCCCCAACCACCACCTTGAGAAAACAATGCGGTAGGAAATTCTTCATGACCTTTAAGTCGTTAAGCTCTCAGAGTTCCAAGGAACAGGTTGACCCAGTCGAGGCAATAGCCTGGCTAAAGGAAATAGATAAATCATTTGAGATTCTAAATGTTTGACGAACCACAAAAGACTGTTTTGTCACTTACCCTCCCAAGAGAGAGACCACCCGCTGGTGAAAGACCAAGGAAGGCACGGAGCAAGAGATTATAATAAACTGATTTAAGTTCGGTCAATTGTTTTCAGGAAAGTACTTCCCAAGGTTATAGAGATAGAGTAAAAGCTTTGGAGCTAGAACAAAAGCGGATAAGTATGATGAATTGTGAATCTAAGTTGTAAAAAGTTGTCAAGATTCGTTCTGAGGGCACGAATCCAGAATGACGGGATGTTTGAAATCAATGCTTATGTTGTGTTGGTTCATGAAATAATGATAAGAGAAAGAAAAATAAAAAGGAATTGAAGTGGAAAGGAATAAAAAGGCAACAGAGTTTGAGGAATGATAAGGGAGTTGGGTATGAGGAAACCCTAAAGACTCCTATTAATAGAAATAGAAAAGTATATGATCGTCAGGATGAGGGTGATTCACCATGAGTTAAAGTTGACGGTTGAAGGCATAAGAGATGCATATAGTTTATCCCCTTTAAGTTGGGAAGATTCGAGGAAACCTTGAGATAATTCGAAGGATAAATAATGAGACGCGGATAGACTAAGGGGATAAGAAAGTAAGAAATTAAGAAAATTGGATGAAGGAAGTGACCTTCAAGAAGGTGAAGTGTAAGATCGGTGGCATGATACCCAGAAAGGGAGACGCCAGATATGAAAGATATCCCAACATTGAGGTGACTGTTGAGATAAACAACAAAAGTAAATAAGGAATTATTAAGAAGAAGTTCATGTTGAACACGACCAATATCTTCCAGAACATCCATGTTATCGTTACCAAATCAGGAAAGAAAAGCGGATAACCGTTGTTATCTTTTGGAGGCCATTTTGATTAACCTCATTTTGTATACAGATGTTATTGTGAAATTAGGCATTTACTATCGAGGTGGGAATGATTGAATAAGATACCCATATCAGGGATATATGACTTTATTTATCCATGGAAGGATGCTTGTACCTTTTTAAAGGTGGAATTAAGGATAGAACATCGGTAACTTAAAACGAATCCTAGGGGAATGCATAAAGGTTGGCATTTCACCCTTGATAGGGATATTATGAGTTTTGACAGTATGATTGGGAAAGGGTTAAGGTAACAACAACCTTTAAGAATCAGTGGAGAAATTTTGCAGAAGTATATAGACAATGGTTCTACTATTAGTAAACGGTATTGTGATATGCCCTGTATCTAGGGAATACAGGAGGAACGATTGAAGGATAACCTTAGAGGTTTTATAAGGAAAAAGGTAATATTCAAAATTCTCAAGAATAGAAATGTGGATAAAGGAAATATGACGTAATTATAATGATGCCAAATGGGGCACGTGTTAAACCACGAGAAAGTATGGATCGAACCAGTAATGGTCGAAATTGTTCAGGGCAATTAGGACTTAAGATAAAAGATGTTCTAATTATGATTGAGAGTCAGTCATGACAGTGATTAACCTCTAAAGACTGAGGGGATAACTTATGGAAAAATGGAAATTTTTTTTACTCATCAGATATTAAAGAAAAGTATTTTCACATAGCTGTGATTGAAATAAGGTAGAAAATTTATTTGGAGGTGGTTAAAATGACATTGACTGTAAGGAACTATTACTATCAGGAAAGGCCAAAGAGGTGGCCGACACTTTAACGGTAAAAGGAAAAATTATAGGCGCGTGTGCCAAAAGAATACAGTGATGATGGTTAAAAATGTGAAGGTTGAATTATGGTTTGGAAGATTGACATTCCTTCTGATGACTGTGCAATACCCAACCGTAATAGTAGTTGGTAAAGGTTTAATTCGTGTAATCGCCATGAGCAGGCTATCTACCTTAGAAGGTACTATCTTGAGATAAGCCAGGACCATGTTTCAAAAAGGACTAGACGAACCTTTGACTTAAGTCCTCTATTTAGGGCGTATGATTAAGAATGGTATTAACCTGCTATCGGTGCTTTGATTGAAACTCTTCTGCAATTTTATCTGCTTCATGTCATGTATGTATGTCAGAATCAGGAGTGTACTCCATGAATCATGAATGGTGATTATGTTACCTCCTTAGAAGGATTTGATACGACATGGATGGACTCCGTATGGTTAGCTATTAAGACTTCATAGAAAATGAATGACTACAGTAGGTCAGTGGTGGACCATAGTAAGGCAGCAATGATTCTGCGAGTAATAAGCTGATTACAACCGTGAGAGTTGTATTGGAATGGGTGTTGAGATTGAGTACCACTAATCGGGTCGTGGTAGTGTATAAGTTATCATTGATAGACTAATTAAGTAGAGTGTCTACCTAGTGAATTATTATTCTTTCTTATCAATAGGGAGTCGTATTATTATACGAGGAAGGTTGCGGTGCAAGCATAGAATTCTAGTAACGATGATGTCTAGAATGAGATCCCAGATTCGATTTTCGATGTCGAGGGAGTTTTAAAGGTAATTGTGTAGGAGCTCGAGGAAGAGTATGGGTCCATAGAATGATGGACGGGATAGCGAAAATATTTAGGCACGTGAAATGCGATGCTATAATACTTGATGCTGATATAAATACGTATATGTTTTGTTCTCCTATGACAAACCTCTATAGTTCAGAGGTAGGTTCCAAGCCAGATATTTTGTGGCAGTATATTTTTTTCATATATACAATTCTCTTCAGTTCGTTCTTTTCTCTTCTTTTCATTTCATGTAAGCTGAGAAGAACAACCCTTCCAGAAGGGGAGGTATTGCCGAATGACTATCTATCTTTGTGATAGAAGCCTAGTAGGATACCACATGTTGTTTAATTGCTTGTCAAGTACTAAAGGATGGCCACCTTCTGTACTAACTATGCGATATAACAAGTGTTCATGATCATAGTGATCTCTCAACAAATTCCTTTACTTCTATTTGATTGATCAAATTTTGGAAAATAGAAACAGCTGAAAAAGGAGTAATAAAGTTATGGTAGTATGCGGAATGGGAACACATTCGTGATACTGAGGTTGACGTGGTTATTAAAAGATTATAGAACGCTAGCGAGCAAAAGTATAACCCGTATAATATTAGGAACGGAAGGTAGTAGCGATTACGAACTGGAAAAGAATGGGTATTGAGAAGCAAAAGTTCTAATGATAAAAGCAATAATGAGAGTCTGTGCAATAGACTTGAAAGAATTTGGAATGATCACTTAATTCGGATTGAGTTATCTTACGACAATAGATCATATGTCAGTATTGAGGTATCGCCTTATGAGATCCTTGAGGGAAGACAATGTCGATCTCCCATATGTTAGGATGAAGTTGTAGAGCGCAAGATGCTCGGACCCGCAGTAGTCCAAAGGACCAAGGATACGATAGATCGAATCAGAGGACGGCTGGTAGTAGCCCAAGATGGACATGAGAAGTATGTTGATTTGACACGAAAGGATAAAGAGTATGAAATAGGGGACCTAGTAATGTTATAGGTATCCCTTGGAAATGATTGATGAGGTTCGGAAAGAAAGGAAAGCTAAGTCTACAATTTGTTGGACCCTTGGATATATTAAGACGTTTGGGAAGTTAGCATATGAGCTAGCCCTACCCCCGAACCTGTAGCAAGTTCATAACGTGTTCCACGTATCAATGTTAAGGAAGTGTAATTCGGATGCCAGACAAATAGGGGCATATGAGCGCATAGGCATGCGACCAGACATAACCTATAGGGAGCAACCAGAAAGGGTTATAGAGTGAAAAGGAACAAGTGCTTAGGAGAAGGGTTATCAAACTAGGCAGAGTTTGGTGGTAGGACCACAATGTGGAAAATTGACTTGAGAGTTAGAAAGTGCAATACTAAGAAAGTATCCCTATTCATTTCTATCTGATTCCGGTACGGAATCCTTTTAAGGAGGGGAGACTGTAATAACCCCAATTTTTGGAAAATTTTGAAACCCTTATGAATAGTGTTTTTGCTGAATGAGAAAACTTTTCATGCTACGCTATGTAGGGGTTCTGTTATTGATCTTATGGGATATTATTAGTACTCTATGAAGTATATAAGTGTATGTAAAGATCGTCAGAATCCAATTCCGAACACTTTGATTTTTCCCGGAAATCCACAAGATACGGAGAGAATTGAGTATAAGGTAACAGGATAAAAAGGATTGAAATTAAAGGATTATAGGAGAGGATCATAAAAGGAATATAATATATTGAGAAAGGTTAAGGGAACCTAAGTAATAAGATCCCGGGTATGATCCCTCAAACGATAAACGAGAACGAAAGATAAGCGAACCGTAAAACAAATAAGTGACCAAGAGACAAGCTTGTACAAGAAGCTAGGGATTGTGACATCATCAAACCACAAGGTGTGGACAAGTGGGAGCATAATGACATGTGCAAGGTGACATAAGCATGACATGGGAAGGAAGGAGGTGTGGTGGCTTTGTAACCACACAAATCCAAGGGCAAGAAGGTAATTGACTAAAGCAAGCACAAAAATCAACCAACCAAGCAAATCATTTCATTTTCATCAAACAAAACACAAAATCCTCCATTCTTCATGAAGCTCTCGGGTGGTTTTCTTAATTTTTGAAAGTCCAAGCTCCTCCACTTGTTATTTTCCAAGGTAATTATCCTAGCTTCTCCTAGTTAAGTTACATACTTCCTATAAGTTTAAGCTTCTAATTCCAAGCCAATCTTTTTCTATAAATCATCAAAGAAGATGGTGAATAGTGTTTTCAAGAACTAAGATTTGTGTTCTTGAAGTTTTGTTTAGATTAAGCTTGGTTAAGGGCTTTAAAGGTGATTCCAAGCCATCCTCTTGATTCTCCACTCTCCAAGGAAGGTATAAACTACAAACCCTAGCTTTAGTTTTGAGTAATTAGGATTGAATGTGTTTGATATAGCATATGTGAGGCATGATGCTTGATTGGTTGAAGTTTGGTTGAGTTTGTAGAGATTAGTTGGTTTTGTTGTATTGTTGGAGTTGTAAATCTTGGTAATTAGTTGAAGAACCTAAGTAAAGCTTTTAGTTCATGTGAGGAATAAGTATAAATGGTTAATATGGATTTGTTGGGGTTGTTATGATGTGATAAGGATGGATATTGGTTGTATGATTGATTTGAGGTTGGATTTGGGGTTGATTTGGAATGGGTTTGAATGGTTTAAAATATTGGAAATCGCGTAAACATAGCCGTCGTAACGTCCGATTTTCTTTGGACTGTTTTTGTGCATAGCATTAGGACCCCAGAACCCCCTGCTAGATTGTGACCACTGCCATGTTTAGATAGCTCATGTTACGAGCTTCGTTTTGATATGTAGTTCGTTCGATTCCGATTTACGGTTTAGGAGAAACGACCGTTTCAAGTAACGGCGTTTCGCGAACGAAACTTTTTCCCTCGCCTTACTTTGAAATGTAGGTTAAAGACCAAAAAGGGTTAATTAATGCATGAAACATTTATGGTAAGTGTTTTAGGCAGTTGGTAAGTCACTCGCGAAGGAATCGCTTTAAAACTCGTAAAGGTTAAATTATTAAAAAATGGTGGAGCCGAGGGTACCCGAGTGACTTAAGCGAATCAGTGAGCGCAAAACAAGCGTTAGAGTCTAAGTTAGTTAAAGTATAGATTCACAAGTGACTTTGGTTTAATTCCAACTTACTTGTTGTTTATAGGTTACCAGACTCGTCTCGAGCCATTCGTAACCCCCAGTCGCTCAGGCAAGTATTCTATCCGATACACTGTTGTTGTGATGTAAATGTATTCATATGCATTATCTTGTGATATTGCATGATTGTTATTAGCAAATTTTGCGATATATTGTAGCATGTGATATGGTATATATGCATGCCTGTTTTATATTCTTGGAATATATATCTGTTGGTTATTTGATAATACCTATGCTAGAGGATAGTTGTATCTTGCATATACCCTTAGTATAGGGACCCAAAGGTGAAAATATTTTCTAAAACCGGGAGTCGAGGATCCCGAGTAGATTTTATATGGATATGTAGATATATATATATATATATATATATTTATATATATATATATATGGTCATAGTTTTCAAAACTATTAATCGAATAAGGTTTATTCGATAACTTTAACTTTATTTTATTAATGAATATTATTTTGAATATTATTCGAAGGCGTATGACTCCTTTTATTTATTTATCTGAATATTATTTGAATATTCATTCGAGGGCTTATGACTCTTTTATATTATTTATTGAATATTATTTGAATATTCATTCGAAGGCTTATGACTCAGTTTATATTATTTAATAAATATTATTTGAATATTCATTTGAGGATCTATGACTCCGATTATTTGCTGAAATATATTCTTTATTTTATTAAAGAGTAAGGTGTTAATAATCAAACTTATTTTCGATTATTCAAATAAAGATAATACTTTCATATAAGTATATCTTTGGTTATTTAATGTTTATTTCAAGTATAAATTTTAATACTTCTACTTCAATTATTTTTATAAAGATTATTCTTTATGGGAATATTATTTAATTAATAATATTCAGATATTTTCTAAATATTCTGGGGACTGATTTACTTCATTAAATCAGCCTTACTCCAAACACTCTTTAAAGTGTTTTCGAGTCTTCAAAATGATTTTTAAAAGTCAGAGCGGATCCCAAAACTCATTTTTATATTTAAGATCTTCCTTGTTAAAGGGGATTTAAATACTCGCTCAAAACCTGGGGAATCCGGCTCTGTGGTGTATTTTATATTCGCAACAAGGTTGCAGATTTGGTAAATGAATTGATTACTTGCCCAATGTTCGGGAAGTAAGCCCATCTAATTGAGTCGGCATAAGCGACAGGCCGGGGTACGGTCTAATATTGTGTAAGTGGCTGGGTGACAGTCCATCAACGCGTGAGGGGCCGGGGTACGGTCGAGCGCGAGGTCTTAATTATGACCAGGGTGATGACCGGTGAGGAATTCATCCATCTACAGTAGAAAAGGTTACTTATTGGTATCTGTGCCTGATCAGCAAGATATCGGGTTTATGCCAAAATTCTTTTCCTTTCCAAAATTCATTGGATGTTTCAAACTCTGTTCATACTTTGCATAACAGAGGTTCCAGGAAATGTTTAAAGGGATATATATATGTGGATATATATATATCGGGACTAAATAAAGTATCTCATAACTTTTTCATTCAATAATATTTCAAAGATTGAATCTATTCAAGTCTTATCTTGTGGTCTCATCAGTGGGATGAACTTTTGAAATTGATTATAACTTGAACGGTGGTAGTTCAAGTAGTATTTGGGAATGATATAAGTGTAGTGAAGTATTTGGTAACTTCATCTTTTAAACTTATATCTAATTAATAATTGTCTTATGAATGACAAAGATTTTCAGAAAAACGTTGAGACAAGGTTAGATATATGAGATCACCTTGCAACGATATTTTTATACAGTTATACACTGGGATTTTGTGTATATTATGCATGGAAGAGGACTTCCAATATTTTGAAAAGTATATATGTATATATACTGAATATTTTGCGACTTCATCGCATTAAGATATCAAACTTGGTTCATTTCTTTTGACCAAGACTTTCATGAGTACTATGAGAAGGCTCATATACTAGTAAGTATATACTAGTAATTATCTTACACACGATAAAAGATTCTAGTAAGTATCCATTTAGATACTTATATTATTGTTATCACTATATATTATCTTGCGAGCTGTAAGGCTCACTCTTGCTTTATTTCTTCATCACACAACAACAGTTAGGAAAGATGGCCAGACTCCAGCAGACCCAGCGCAAGCGCGTGGGAAGCGTCCCGCGTCTTCCCGTTGATGTCGTAGCTGCTATAGCTGCAGAGGTAGATCTATTGTAGATTAGACCATCTGCTTTTGAGAATCAATTATGTATAATTATAACTTGTGGCAGATAATGGCAATTAACTGTAAATTTATCAGGTAATCGTTTTGGGTTGTAATAACTTTTAAATTGTGGATTCAAAGACTTGTACTTATTTGAATTTCATCTCTGAGACTATAACGGGTTGTGGTGTATGTTAGTGTGGGGTCACAGCATAAGGTTGGTTATTATTAATTAAGTGAAGTGATATTGTGGAAAGAAAGACCGTGACGACCCGGATCCCCGACCCCGGATCTGGGGGTGTTACAAGATTCATGAGGAATACGAATCTCAATTTCAAATTTGTCGAATTCTTTAACCAATTCTTCACATGAAGTTAACCGATTCAATCTTTCTTTTCTGCTTAGTGCATCTGCTACAACATTTGCTTTTCCTGGATGATAACTGATTGTAACATCATAATCTTTAATCAATTCCAGCCATCGACGTTGTCGCATGTTCAGTTCCTTTTGCGTGAAGATATACTTCTGACTTTTATGATCCGTATAGATTTCGTATTTTTCACCGTACAGATAATGTCTCCAAAGCTTCAATGCAAATATAATTGCTGCTAATTCCAGATCATGCGTAGGATATTTCTGCTCATGAGGTTTAATTTGTCTCGACGCATATGCAATGACGTTACCATGTTGCATCAACACACATCCTAAACCACGATATGAAGCGTCACTGTAAATAACAAAATTTCCTTGCTCGTCTGGTAGTACTAATACTGGTGCAGTCACCAACCGATTCTTCAACTCTTGAAAACTTTCTTCACATTTACTATTCCATTCGAACTTTTCACTTTGTCGAGTTAACTTGGTCAACAGTGTTGCTATCTTCGCAAAATCTTTGACAAATCTTCGATAATATCCTGCCAAACCTAAGAAACTTCGAACCTCTGTTGGCGTCTTTGGTATTTCCCAATTCAACACAGCTTCAATCTTTGCTGGATCAACTTGAATGCCTTCTCTGCTGATGATATGCCCTAGAAACTGCACTTCTTTCAACCAAAATTCACATTTTGAAAATTTTGCATAAAGCTGCTCCTTTCGTAATATCTCCAATGTCGTTCTTAAATACGCTGCATGCTCTTCTCCCGTCTTTGAGTAGATCAAAATGTCATCAATAAATACAATGATAAACTTATCCAAATACTTCTTGAATATTCGATTCATCAAATCCATAAACGCTGCAGGTGCATTCGTTAATCCAAAAGCCATCACAAGAAATTCATAGTGTCTGTACCTCATTCTAAATGCTGTCTTTGGAATATCTTCGGCCTTGATCTTTAACTGATGATAGCCTGATCGTAAGTCGATTTTCGAAAACCATGCTGCTCCTTTTAATTGATCAAATAAATCATCGATGCGAGGTAAAGGATATTTATTCTTGATAGTTAACTTGTTCAGCTCACGATAATCAATACACAGTCGCATACTGCCATCCTTCTTTTTCACGAACAATACTGGCGCGCCCCATGGGGATACACTTGGCCTTATAATTCCTTTGTCAAGAAGTTCTTGCAACTGCTTTGCTAATTCCCTCATTTCAACAGGTGCCATCCGATATGGAGCTTTCGAAATTGGTTCGGTCCCTGGCGTCAAGTCAATAGTGAACTCGATTTCTCGATCTGGTGGAAGTCCTGGTAATTCGTCTGGAAAAACATCAAGAAATTCACAAACTAATGGAATATCTTTAATCTGTGGATTTCCCTTATCAGCATCACGTACATAGGCTAAATAAGCTTGACATCCTTGGCGTAGCAATCTTCTCGTTTGCTATTGATAGGAATTTCTGCTTTTGCTTCTCACCTTTAAATATTACCGTTTCATTTTCTTCAGTTTGCAATTTCACTCTCTTATTCGCACAGTCAATTTGAGCATTATTACTCGATAGCCAATCCATTCCTAGAATAACATCAAACTCCCCTAACCTAAAAGGTATCAAATCAACTGAAAAATGACATCTTCCTATCTCAATATCACAACTCGGGCATACTCGATCTACTGCAACCTGATCATTATTTGCTAATTTTATGACTAACACTTCATCTAACCACTGTACCTCATAATTTATTTTAGAGATAAAAGCTTCAGAAATAAAAGATCTAGTAGCTCCTGAATCAATCAATACCAAAGCATTTACGGAATTTACAGGAAGTGTACCTGCAACCACATTCGGACTCTGTACCGCTTCCTTCATTGACATGTTAAAAGTCCTTGCTTTGGGCTGATATTGCTGTGGTAGTGGAGGTGGAGGTAATGCTAAAACTCTTGGAATACTAGCGGCCATTGCAATTCCTCTGCAGTCCCTGGCGATATGTCCTTTTCTCCCACATTGAAAACAAGTAACTTCTGCTTTTCCCATCGGACATTCTCCAGAATAGTGTCCCCTTTGCTTGCATTTGAAACACGTGACATTTGGCTTGTTGCAAATTCCCGTATGCTTTCTACCACACGTTCTGCAATCAGGTACAGGCGGTCGAATAAGCCTTTGCTGAGTTGGGGCAGGTAGTCGATTACCCATCCTCTTGTTATTTTGTTCTGGCCTCCTAAAGTTTACTTTTCCTCGAGCTTGAAATCCCGACCTTTTGTTGAAACGATTCTGAAAATTCCCTGGTCCTTTCTCTTTCTGAGCTGCTTCGCTTTCTCCTTCAATAATCATAGCCTTCTGAACAATAGCCGTATAAGTTGTGAATTCAAACACAGCTACCCTGCTACGAATCCATGGTTTTAGTCCTTGCTGAAATCTCTTGGCCCGCTTCTCGTCCGTATCCACCTGCTCTGGAACAAACCTTGCCAATTCCGTAAACTTGGTCTCATAATCCGCAACCGATAAGTTGTCTTGTTTCAGCTCCAGGAACTTGATCTCCATCTGGTTTTTCATAAAACGAGGAAAATATTTCTCCAAGAAAAGATCAGTGAATCTATCCCAGGTCACCACACCTTCTTCTTCCAAAGCTTTCTTCGATTCCCACCAGTAATTAGCTTCGCCTTTCAGGAAATAGCTAGAAAAATCCGTCTTCTGCTCTTCCTCAACCTTTACCAACGAAAAAGCCTTTTCCATCTCTTTCAGCCAAGCTCTCGCTTTTGTAGGATCCGTGGAACCCATAAATTCCGGTGGCTTCACCGACTGAAATTGCTTGAAAGTGGTTGTAGGCGCTGCTGGTGGTACTTGATGTCCTGGATGAGCGGCTTGCTGTAACATCTGTTGCTGGAACTGCTGCTGTTGCTGCTGCATTTGTTGTTGCATCATCAACATTTGCTGTTGCATGAGATTAAATATCTGATCCATCTGTTTATTATTGTTTTGGCCCTCGGTGTTCCCATTCGATGAATCGGGTTGTGCTTTTCTTTTAGGTGCCATCTTTCTGGTAAATAAACAATGGTCTTCTTTAATAACAGTATATTAAACATATATTAAAATAGTCGATTTGAGAAAATAAAACAGCTTATTAAATAACTGAATAGATAAAACAGTATTATGTTTTTTTTTACATAAGGATACAACATGATCGTAAATAAAACTACATTTGTAAATATGCAATGGTACTGAAATAAATATAAATGCTTAAATAACTGAAAATAAAATAAAGAAACGTGCAAAAGATCATCTCGTATATATACATGTAGAACACCAGCTACAGGTGTCAGTGCTTGATACAAAAACCTATGATATAACAGTCATACTGCTACTACTACTATCGGTCAAAGTCAGTAACTACACTCATACACACTAGTCATACAATACTATGCTGCCTCTATCTACAAAATATACATAATACCACACTCATTGATCTGCTGGTCTCAAAATCCTGGTGGTACGTGGCTCAACTCCTCCTGCAATGCCTCTAGCACTGCCTCGGTAAGTCCCAATGCTCTGCGATATACTGTCTCTGCACTAAGATCCTGCTGTCTCAAATCAGTAAGCTGCTGCGAACTAACCCGGTGAATATGATGTAGCCTCTCTCTCAGTATATAATCCAGTCGTAATGCTCTGACAGGACCATCCGTCTGTGTCTCATACAACCCAAGGATCTCCTAACACTGGTTCTGCCATCTAATCCTCTCCTCCCTCTCTGCCTGAAAGCGCTGGTAAGTCACGGTATGATGCTCCCGAAGATCAGTGCTGGAACCTCGAGAAGGTAATGGTCCATCCACCACAATATCATCCATAAACTCTGGCTGAGGAAACTGATAAACTCCTGGAACAGGTGCATAAATGGCTAATGGGGCAGGAAATAAGACAGGCTGCTCCATCGGCGCATACACTGGTGGCTCTGCCTCTAGCTCCATATGTGGCAGCTCTGGAATCTCGACTGGTGGCATAGGAATCTGAGGCTCTAAATCCTCCCACTGCGGAAGATCAATCATGTCAGGAATATCGAACCTCGGGAACTCTAGTGGTGGAAAATCTGGTATCTCTGGCTCAAAATATGGAAAATAATCTACAAAACCTGGTACCTCTGGGGGAAGTGGTATCTCTGGTGCTGGCTCAGGTGGCAATGGAGGTAAGATCTGCTCTGACACTGGGGCTACTACCGGTGCATCCCCTGGATCTGTCTCGGTCCTCTCCGTAGATGATGATAAAGAAGCCATCTAATATACATAAAAATAATAACACAAAAACAATCAAATCACAATCCTAAACTCATAACTTCTAATCACATAGATAAACAATCCTAACATTCTTTACTCTCATCCTATCTCATTTTTCCTATCTTATCTTAGCCCTAACGTTCTTGTTTTCAAAGGTCAAACCTAAGCTCTGATGCCAACTGTAACACCCTCCAAATCCGGGGTATAGATTTAAGGCATTACTAATAATAACTACTCACTAATCTCGCACTAGCGGAATATAATTGAAATAGTTACCCCGAACTACTACTACTCAGGATCTTTTAAGGTTAAGATTTGAAAACAAGAACCACATACTAACTTTATTACAAACCAAATAAAAACAATCCGTCTCAAGAACTCTCTTTATTACAAAACTTTATTCTATCTACATGCTCACCACACAACTTTTATTCAAACCATAATAGTACTTATCCTGTTACACCTGATCTGATAACTCAAAGCTCTCTTCAGGGATAGGGATGAACACCCTTGGTATAAGAGGGTCCCGCTGCTTGACTCGCTTCTTGACTACGCGGGTTCTGATGGGTTTCATTCTCTACCTTAACTGTAAGACAATAGGAATAACAATAAAAGAGGATGAGCCAAAATTGCTCAACAAGCCTGCAACAATATAGATAGTATAAAGAGAGAGAAATAAGTGAACCAATAAGCTGCTGGTTTGATCAACCATCTGAGTCTGTATAGACTAATAATTTGCCAATACTGGCGAGTGCCAAATGAACAAGACTGGAAACAAGAACCAACATATGCACTATAACCCGCTGATCAGTCAGGATACAGTGCGAATCTATACCCAACTGTATAGATCCAACCAACATAAAGAGTACTCAGGCAGCTATGGCCTATTAATTAAAGGTCTGAGTAAAACCCAGCCTGTATTGTAACCATCCAGTCCGAAGTTTAGCATCCGGAACAATCGGAATGCTTTTGATGTATCCCAACATCAGGATATATCATAATATATGTAACAAGGGTAAAAATATTGGAATATGAATAGAGGATTCAATAAATTGGGAGAAATCAAGAATCGAAATGAAATAGAAACAAGAATCAATAGATATGAATCAGTGCATATGAACAAGAATTATCAAAGTATAATTGATATGTAAAATGGGGTATAATTCACTATTCTGAATTTAGAATAGGGGAAAAACTTGCCTCGCGCGTACTTAACCTGATTCAACTCACCGCCTTCTGTCCCTAGCTTACTCTGCCTTGCTAACACTGAACCAATCATGGAAAGATAGTTGTTTAGATAACTTACTATATACGTGTATCTGGAATTGATATCACGTAACCTTATCAGTCTACCCATGCGTTTCTATCTGATTCGCATATATACACATATATTGATATAGCACATAGGTTCACATAATCACATAAAACACATAGCACATAAAGTACATAATCAATTTTTTTAGACTTATAATTATTTTTAGAATTGATTCTAGACTCATACATGCATTAACTAGCCTTATCTGACTTTATTATAATTTTTCGGGATTATTCGATTAAATTATACCCCTACTAGGGCCTACGAACTATTAATTATCACCAAACCATTCTCTTTTGGAGGAAATTATAACTTACAATTATTTTTATTGGATTCGTTTCATTTTTCTGAGTCTAGGGGTCTTCGTTTCGCTCAAATCGGACTAACGGTTGAATTATTATGAATTAAACAAGATTTAATTAATTAATAATTAATTATAAATAATTAATTATAATTAAATAATCCTTAATTATAGTTTTAAATAATTATTTAATAATTATTGTATGTTAAAATAATTAATCCCTAATTATTAGAATTAATTATAATTTATTAAAATTATTTACAAATTATTATCACTTACTCGATTAGATTGATTATTTACAAATTATTTACAAATAACTAATCGATACAAATAACTGATACAATACTTATCGAATAAATAAATATTATTCGAATCATAATTCAACGAGCAACTACTCGTATAAATACGAGCTACTCGCGAATTCTCGAATAACTATCGAACTGTTATTATTATTATTATAACTTATACAATTCGTTAATTAATTATCGATATTTAATTATTCGATACGAATAATTAGTACGATATTCTTCGAATAAATATCGCTCGATTAATAATTCTAACTTAACGAATCACGACTCGAATAGGTACGAGTTACTCGGAGTATTTAACTAATTAACGAATTATTATTCATATTATTCGATTATTTTTAATCCTTATTTATTAATTATTTATCTAATTATTAATTAATAAATAAATAAATAAATCGTTAAATAAACAATTAAGTAATTAAATAAATAATAATTTTCGAATTTCTAAATTAAGAAAATATTTTTGAAATTATTAATAATATTTTTCAGAATTTAAATCTAATTTTTATTAGATTTTTAGAATTGTTAAAATTGATTTTTGATTTATAAATATAAAATAATTAATTAACAATTACAGAAACAACTTTGCATACAGGAAACAGGGACTTTTCGGATCGAACGGCGGGGAAGGGTAGGAACAGATCGTCGGCGACGTGAAGAAGATGACCGGCGCGGAAGAACTCACCGGAGAAGCCCAGAATCCGGCGAACTTCCGAAGTCCGGCGTCGGTCGATTCCCGGCCAATCATACACCAATCGACTCCGTTTTTGTTCCTAAATCCATCTAAATGTTACCAGGAACTCACCCGTCACCATAGCAGCTCGCCATCACCCCACAATCAGCAAAAACGTCCAAAATTCCGATGAACTCGAAATTTTCCGGCAAGAAACCCAAACCCCTCAAAACGCAACCAAACAACTTGATTTTTATGCCAAATTAAAGTACTAAGTATCTATAATCAATTCCCATCAACAAAAACAATAGATAACATCTCGAAATCTGAAAAAAAAAACGAAATCAAAAGCACTAAAACCCAAGAACTCGGCCCATCATTCCAGGGGTTATAAAATCAAAATAAAAATACCTGGTTACTCCTAGAACTACAACAAAACTAACTACATAATCCAAACAATCAAATGATTCTTCAAAATCAAAAACCGAAATTCATGCCAAGAACATAAAAATCGATTTTGAGATTAAACAAACCTCAGTTGTTGATATTAGTATCAATAGATTCGTCTCTTCACAAGGATTGTATTGGTTACTCGAGCGTTTTCAGTGGATTAGTAAATCTCCCAAAATCACTGTTTGATCTTCTCCCTTCTTCAAGAACACAAACTTCACCCACACTTTCTAATTTTTATTTTCTGATTTTTTTAACAATTAATTAATGAATAATTAATAATAAAATAGGTATTTATACTAATGAAAATAATACCCCTAAATAAAATTAAGGGTCTAATTATACATCTAATAAAAATATTTGGCCCCAATTTTTATAATTTTTGGGTATTAATAATGAATTTTTAAATATCCAATAAATACAAAATTAATGTCAAAAATTCCCAAAAATTGTGAATATTACAAAAATGCAAAGAAAAATAATATATGATAATTTCATGATCATATAAAAATAAAAATGTGATTTTTGTGGGGCTTTTGGTACCCGAAGGGGTCCGGAAAAGTCGTTTTTCGCGAAAAAGGTAAATTTGTAAAACGTTTAGGGGTTCAGAATAGCGATATGGGATAGGGCATTTTTGGCAAAATAGGGCCAATGATTTTGTTTGAAATACGGGCTTTTAAAACATAATTTTGAGCTGTACAGGTTTTGATATAATATATATAACTGATGATAAAATGCCCAATAAATATCCAAAACACGTTTGGATCAAAACAGCCAACACATATCACATAGCAGTTAGGGTTTAACGACTTAACACATTTAACCACATAATAATACACATAATTTATCATTATTATAATATAATACAAGCGTAATTCCTCGGTCGTTACAGTTATATTCCATCAAACTCAGAAAGAAAGAGATGAGGCTTTGTATGTTAGAGATGAACTGCTAAAATTGAATAATTCTCTTAAATCTGAACTGGAAAAGGAAAAGGAGATAATCAAAACTTGGACTAACTCTGGAAGAACAACTCAGAAAATCTTAGAAAATGGAAATTGGAAAGAATGACTAGGGTACCTAGATGATAAAGAAGAAAAGGAAATTGTGTCATCTAAACCAAACTTTACCAAGAAAGCTGAAAAGCCAAAGGTAAATCCTGTTAAATTTGTTGCAAAAACTAATGTGTCATAATCTGAAAAGATGAATGATTCTAAAATAGAAGTCAATGAAAAGTCAACTTCTGACAAATTAAAACAGGATAAACCAATTATGGTAAATGTTGGCTTTATGACAAAGAAACAGCTTAAGTATAAGCTGAAAGAGATTAAAAATGTGAACAAGGTAAAGGAAGCTAGGAAAAATAGAATGGAAAGGAAGGTGTGAATAAAAGCAATAATTGTATTCCTGTTCCTAATGCTCCTAGAAAGAAATGCTATAATTGTGGAAACTCTAACCATCTTGCTTTTTTTTGCAGGAAAAATAAAGATATAAATTCTTTGCCTCCTAAATCAGGAGTTAAGAGTCAGTCTGTTAGGTTTAAACTACATAATCCTTGTTTTCATTGTGGTAGTTTATGTCATTCCATCTATACTTGTAAGGAATATCATAGTTTGTACTATGATTATTATGAAATAAAACCTTCTTTCAAGAAAGTTAGTGTAATTCCTTCTAGTGTAAAGTCTGATATAAAGTCTGATAAAAAGCATGTTAGCATAAACTCTGAAACTAAATCTGCTGCAAATGCTAACAAACTTAATAAGGCCAAAGGATCCAAGCAAGTCTGGGTCCTTAAAACTAACCAATAGTGGTGTTTGTGATTGCTGGGCAACAGGAAAAACATCCTAGTTCTGGAGAGTGGATATTCAGGACATATGACTGGAAATAAAGCCCTGCTATCAGACTTTATGGAGAAAGCTGGCCTAGGAATTTCTTAATGAGATGACAACATGGGAAAGACTTTGGGATATGACAATATCAATCTTGGGAATGTCATAATTAAATCATTAGCTCTTGTCTCAGGACTTAAACACAATCTGCTAAGTGTGAGTCAAATCTGTGACAGAGGTTATCATGTGGATTTCTTTGAAGAACACTGTGAAGTTGTAAGTAATTCTACAGGCAAAGTGGTTTTGAAAGGTTACAGACATGGTAACATATATGAAGCCATACTTTCAACAAATTCTGATGGTTCTGCAATATGTCTGTTAAGCAGAGCATCAATTGAAGAAAGCTGGAATTGGCAGAAGAAACTCTCTCATTTAAATTTCAACAACATAAATGAGCTAGTAAAGAAAGATCTTGTGAGAGGACTGCCAAAATTAGTATTTGCTCCTGATGGTCTTTGTGACTCATGTCAAAAGGAAAAATAAAGAAAATCTTCATTCAAGAGCAAAACTGAATCCACAATTCTTGAGCCTTATCACTTACTGCATGTCGATCTATTTGGTTCAGTCAATGTCATGTCCATTGCAAAGAAGAAATATGCTATGGTTATAGTGGATGAGTTCACAAGATACACTTGGGTGTATTTCTTGCACAAGAAGAATGAAACTACATCTACTCTAACTGATCATGTCAGACAACTAGATAAGTTAGTATAAGATTCTGTTAAAATAATAAGAAGTGATAATGGCACTGAGTTCAAGAATTCAATCATGGAAGAGTTCTGCAAAGAGAATGGAATAAAGCAGGAATTTTCTGCACCTAGAACTCCACAGTAGAATGGAGTTGTAGAAAGAAAGAACAGGACTCTAATTGAAGCTGCACGAACTATGTTTGATGAAGCAAAGCTATCAACCTATTTTTGGGTTGAAGCTGTGCAGACTACTTGTTTTACACAGAATGCTACACTACACTCATAAACAAGCATGGAAAAACACCATATGAGATGGTGAAGAAAAAGAAGCCAAATCTGAAATACTTTCATGTATTTGGATGCAAGTGTTTTATTCTTAAGACTCATCCTGAACAGCTGTCAAAATTTGATCTAAAAGCTGATGAAGGAATTTTCGTTGGATATCCACTTTCCACAAAAGCCTTCAGAGTCTACAATTTAAGAACATGGGTTGTCATGGAATCTATCAATGTATCTTTCAATGATAAAAAGATTACTGGACTTGAAGTTTTCAATGATCATGATCAGAACTAAATCACATACACCTGACTTAATAATTGGAGAACCTGAAGCAGGTGTCAGAACTAGAACATCAACATCAAATCAATGTCTCTATCATTCTTTTCTATCTCAGACTGAACCAAAGAAAGTGGAAGAAGCTCTTCAAGATGCTGATTGGGTGCAAGCAATGCAGGAAGAGTTAAATGAATTTGAAAGAAATAAAGTCTGGACCCTAGTGCCAAGACCAAAGGATAGATCCATTGTTGGTACAAAATGGGTGTTCAGAAATAAAATTGACAGTGATGGTATAATTACAAGAAACAAAGCAAGGCTGGTTACTAAAGGTTACTCTCAACAGGAGGGTATTGACTATGATGAAACATTTGCTCCAGTTGCTAGATTGGAAGCCATAAGAATCTTTTTGACTTATGTTGCTCACAAGAAGTTCAAAGTCTTTCAAATGGATGTGAAAAGTGTTTTTCTCAATGGAGAATTAAAGGAAGATCCAAAATTTCCAAATCATGTCTACAGGCTTGAAAAAACACTTTATGGCCTTAAGCAAGCTCTTGGAGCATGGTATGAGACTCTGACTCAATTCCTTCTAGAAAGTGGATTTCATAGAGGCACAATTGACAATACTTTATTCTACCTCAAACATGAAAGGACTTACTTTTGGTACAGATATATGTTGATGATATCATCTTTGGCTCTACAAATACAAAACCGTGTGAAAGATTTTCCAAGTTAATGCAGTCAAGATATCAAATGAATATGATGGGAGAACTGAGCGATTTTCTAGGACTTCAAGTCAGATAAACTGAAGAAGGTACTTTCATAAATCAATCCAAGTACACCAGAAATTTACTCAAGAAATTTGGAATGCAAGACAGTTCAACTGCATCCACTCCCATTGCCACAACCACCAAGTTAGATAAAGATACTGGAGCATCAGTAGATATTACTAACTATAGAGGTATGATCGGCTCTTTACTCTATTTAACTGCAAGTAGACCTGATATCATGTATGCTACCTGTCTTTGTGCAAGAATTCAGGCTGATCCAAGAGAACCTCACCTAATAGCTGTGAAAAGAATTTTCAAGTACCTCAAGGGTACAGCTGATCTAGGATTGTGGTATCCTCTGAAATCAGATTTTAAGCTAATAGGTTACTCAGATGCAGATTTTGCAGGATGCAAAATAGACAGGAAAAGCACTAGTGGAAGCTGCCAATTTCTTGGAGGCAGATTGGTTTCTTGGTTTAGCAAGAAACAGAAATCAATTTCCATATCAACTGCAGAAGCAGAATATATTGCTGCAGGAAGCTGTTGTGCACAGATTCTTTGGATGAAGAATCAGTTACTGGACTATGGGTTAGAATTTTCTAAAATACCTATTTACTGTGATAATCAAAGTGCTATTGCTATGACAGGATATCCAGTTCAACACTCAATGACAAAGTACATCAGTATTAGGTATCATTTCATAAGGGAACATGTGATGGAAGGTACAGTGGAATTGCATTTTGTTCCAACAGATCAACAACTAGCATATATCTTCACAAAACCACTATGTGAAGCTACTTTTACAAGACTGGTAAATGAACTTGGAATGGTTTCAGGTTCTTTCTCAAAATCTGTTTAGTTTTTGTTCATCAGACTTTATGATCAGTGTTTACAGATTTTCTTATCTCAATGTAATTTGTGCTTAAAGTGTTACATATTAAACACTGCTTATTATCTGATGTGATTCTATAAACTCTGAAAGTGTTTTGAATGTTCTGTGACTATTCAATCTAATGAGGCTTATCTTGTTAGATGCTGACTTAGTAGTCTTTAACAAACTATGTATCCCATGTTTGAATTAGTTGTTTATGTGGAAATCAATAATACAAGCAAATTCTGATTTTGATCTTAGTCAAATTTACTTTGTGTATCTTATTACTAAGTCACAAACTAGATTATTGCTTCTAGTCTGTCAAATTCTGATGTCAGTAAATCTTAAGGATGAACTGCATGCTTGATAAGCCTCACTTATCTGAAGAAAATAAAAGAAAATAAAAATTGAAATCAGGTACTCCTTTGAGATCTAGAGTAAATATGTGAGAAGGAAGATCCAAGTGCATTGCTGGTATTAATTTATATGCATTAGAAAAGCAAATTGATTTTTCTTGGTAACTTTTTACATTCTCTGATTACTGGAGAAATATTCTGATAACATCATAAATTCTGATGGTAGTTGTAACTCATTTTTCTTAGTTATGCCTTATTTCTAAGATATACTGAAGTTTATCAGACTTTAATCTTTATCTGATCATTTGCACATACACACACTATCACTCCATATGAATGATGAAAATTACTGTGGTGATTAAGTTGTTTCTGATAAATAGTTAAGTATTATTTGCATAAATTCTGAGGACAAGTTCTGATGTAAGCTCTGATGATTAAACTCTGAAGAAACTAGTCAGTATTTGCGTGAAGAATCACAGAAACAGACATTCATTTTTTTGAGTACAGGAGCCATGTTCTGATAATCGTTAAATTCTGATAATAGTCAAGTTCTGATGTAAATCCTGATGCTTATGTGGCATTATTTATTTACTTGACTTATTTGTAGTTTTTACTGTAATGGTCATATTTATCAGAAAATAATTAAGTGAGATAAAAATAGTGATAAACATTTGGTTAATGGGTTGCGTGTTTGTTTTAGTAACCGCATGTGAGCAATAATTACTGCACGTTTACCGTGCCCACTAATAATGTTTTGACTGTTTACATGCTGCCAGGTGTCACATGTCTGTTTTACTTCCAAAAAGAGCTGTTGAGTGGGAAGAGTATAAATATTAGAGATAAAAGATTATACAAATTTTTTACCTTATCTCTTACTTTAATCTCTTATTTCTTTTACTCTCTCTCTCTCTCTCTCTCTCTCTCTCTCTCTCTCTCTTTTTCTCTCTATTTTCTGACGGACTTTCTTACAGGCATTTTATCAAACACCTTGCAAACACACAATTTTTCACTTAATTTCTGACAGAAATGGCACCAAAGGACTTTATCTATGATAGAGCCAAGTTTGTCCCCAACAACTACATGGCTATTCTCAACAAGGACGAGGCTCCTTCAAAACTTCACTTCATTCAAGACTCTCTATCTCGAAGTCAAATTGGGTATGCTCTGACCCAACCACAGATTCTCTCAGGCAAGCAAATTATGGAGTTTTGGAGGTCTGGAGTCTATGATGATGGTGGTGAAGATGGGTCCCCAAGTATCATTTTCATAACTGGGGAAGATGAGCATCTAGTTACCTTGTCCACTGTTCGACAAACATTGCATCTACCAGAAAACTGTACTTTCAGTTCACAAGTTGGGGAGTCAGCTCTTCAAAATATGATGGCAAATCTTGGGTATAAAAAATCTTTTTCCAAGTTGGGACAACTGAAGAGGCCCTACATCAGGAGGGAGTGGAGCTTCTTTTTCGACTGCATTACCAAAGCCTTTGCCAACAAATGCTCCAACTTTGATGTTATCCCAATAATGAGTCAGCAAATTGGGTATGCCCTTCTTAATCAAACTCATTTTGATTATGCTACTGCAATTTTGGGTTTTATAGGTGATAGGATGAAAGAAGATAGCAACACAGTTTATTTTTCTAGATTCTGTCAGCTTATATATAATTTCTGTTGTCTTGATGCACCTCAAAATTTTAGTGAGACAATTGAACCCTTTAAACTTCATAAAAGGGCTTTCACAGACTTATTATCTGCTGATAATAAGAAGAATATACTAAGACCCCTCCAAATTCCTCAATCTGTAAAACAGTTCTTAGTAAACTCTGATCCTCACACATACACAACCATATATTCTGACGTTGTACCTACACAACCTTCTACTTCTCAACCTCCACCAACACAGCCTTCCAATACTCAACCACAGCCTACTATCAGAACCTATTTCCAACCACCACAATTCTCTCAACCACAACCATCAGCACCTACCATCAGAACCTCACCTCTCAAATCCAAAACCAAACCAATCTCTGGTACTTCTCAAAATGTGCCAGTTGTAAAATCTGACACATCCTCTAGGCCTACAACCAAAAGAACTAAATATGTTCCTCAATCTTCAGGAGAAAGAGAAGGCTGATTTTGAGAGATGAATCAGATGAGGATGAACAAGTCCAGGTTCCTGCATCAAAACCTGTGACAATAGAAGCTGAAAATATAATTTTTCATAAGGAGGTTGAAGCTAAAGAGGTAACTCCTCAAAAAAAGAATGAAGCTGAGGGTTCTGGAATTTTAAAAAGGAAAAGAACTTCAAGTTCTGATGCTGCTCAAACAACACCTTCACAACCAAAGTCCAGATCAAAGAAGAAGGGAGCAGGTGTGAAAATTATACAAGCTCAATATGAGGATGCTGAAGAAGCTTTGGAAGGGGATCAGGAATCTCTGATCTTATCAGAACTAATGGTCATTGAAGCCCTTCCAGCACCTGAAGACACTGTTCCAGACACAGTGATCACACCTCATATCTCTCCATTCAAAGAAACAGCTACAGTTGAAGATTCAGGATTAAGTCCTGAAATTAATATTCACAGGTTATATATACCAATTGTCTTGTATCTGGAAGCACCACAAGCAAAGGAGTCAACTCCACCTGTTTCTCCATTAAATGCTGATATTCCTACTACTCCAATTCTGGATATGGATCCTGAAACAGATGAAGTAGTTCCAGAATCTCCTTCAGCTACACACACTCTTGTGTTATCAGAAGATGAGGAGATGTTATCAAGTTCTGGAGACAGTGCTCCAGTAAATTCTCCAATTCTTGGAAAGGAGGCACTGCTTAAGTTTGTTGAAGAAGATGCTCCTGTTCCATGGGAGGAAACGTTTAGAGGAGTTAAATGGACAAAGAAGTGGAATGAACCTGACTTTATTCCCAGCTCACATATTCTATCAGAACATATTTCAATAGCTGATGAGTTGCTGACAAGTTCTGATTTCAAGCACCAACTTAAAGTCAATGCTCTCAGTACTAAAGCACTTCAAGACACATGAAAAGGTTGATAAACTTCAGGAAAATGCTGATAAGCTAGACCTGATGCTTAAACTAGACAAGAATAGGTTTATCAGACCAATTCATGACAAAGTGGATGAGGTCTTGCAGAATCAAGCTGCTCAACAAACCCAGCTCAATGAAATCCAGTCTTCAGTGGAACTCCTTCTTTCTCTACTTCTGCCAGATGATGCCAAAAAGGGGGAGAAGGTTGTTAAGTCCAAATGCTCAATTAGCATATCACTGAAGAAAAAGGATGATTCTGAAGATGACCAGGGAAACCCTAGCAAGGGCAAAGGTCAAGGTCAAAGCAAGCGAAGCAGCAAAGTTTTTTCACAGAAACTAATTTCTGATTCTAGCAAATCTTCTACACAGAAGAATTCAAGTTTTGAAGCTGTGAATGGTCAAACCTCGATAGCAAGTTCTGATAATCAAACTCTGATGACAAAGCCTGATATTCTGATTCAGTCTGGAAGTTAAGACTCTCAGAAGTTTTTACAAACTCTGAAGCTTAAGGGAAGGGAGACTATTGTCTACAATAAGGATCCCAAGATTCAGACTCTTGATGAAGAAATTTCTAAAAGATTGTTTCTCAAGGATAATCCTAGAATGGATTTAGAGACTCTAAAGGAGGAAGAAGCTAGATTTGCAGCTGAGAAGACAAATCCTAAGTCTAAAGCTTCTAATTCAAAGAAACCTCCAAGGCCTAAGGAAAAAGGCATTGTGATAAAACAAAGATCTGCCACAGAGATTCCAAGATCAAGTACTAGATCTCAAACTACTACTGATCCCAAAGATAATGGAAAAGAAAAAGTTGGGGAGACAGTCAAGAAACAGGAAATGAGTATTCCTCAAATTCTGATGGATCCTGTGTGCAAGTTGGTTCAAGTCTTTGATGATGCTGCTATAGAAGATGAAACAGTTGAAACTCTGAAAAGAAGAAAGATGACAGAGGAATCTAAGACAACCTCTGACATAGCTCAAGTTGTTCAGAGTGAAGAAAGTTCAAAACAACAAGCTACAGAAGAATCTACAAATCCTGAACAAGTCATCAAGACATCAACCTCTGACAGAGCTCAAGTTGATTTGGGCAAGATGACAGTTACTGATAAGAAGAAACTCCTATGGAAAAATGTTAAACCATCAGATCCTAAGAAAAGTCAACTGCTATCTGATTTCTTGACTATTGGATTGAATGCCAGAGAAGCAAGAGACAGATCAGGGTTAGGATCAAGCGAAGCCAAGCTGAAAACAGGAGTTTAAGTAACTATCAAAGATCCATTCTTATTAACTGATAAACCACTTGAGGAAGTTACACATAAACATCTTGACAAGGTTATATCTGTTCAAGTGGTCTTGGATGCTCATAATAAGAGTAATGTCAAGGAAAAGCTGATTCTGTTTCTTGAAGATGGAAGAACATAGAGAATGTTAGAATCAGATGTGCTGAATAAATCTCTGAAAGAACTTCAACTCTTTCATTATCTTTTGGAGATAAAGTCTGAGATTACCAGAATATGGTAAAATTTCATAATGAAGACCATAAGGGATAAAGCCAGAATCTTTGGATCAAGGGTTGCAGAATTTATTCCAAAAATAGTTGAAGATGATGGAAGTGAAATTCCAATAAAGAAGAATTCTACTAAGCTGGAAGTTATTCTGAAAGAAAAATGTCTATGCTACAATGAAGACTCTTCTCATCCAAGGGTAATCAGACTTGGTGATGGATTGGAAAGAAATCACATTTCAGCACTTAGGACTGTAATCTACCAGATTGGAAGTCAAGATGAAGAGATGAAGCAAGTTGAGGCTACATTAGCTCAAGTCCTGAGAAATGCAGAAGAGAAGCTGATATCAAACTTTGTCAAGAATCATTTTGGATTCAGATTGATTCAGTAAGATTGGTAAAAGCTGCAAGGACTGTAAGTTGTAGTTAGTAGTCTAAATAAACTCTCATTGCATTTGTACTTAAATGTTTTTGACATCATCAAATCTATTAACTTGTATATTTTTCATAATTTACAAGTTGGGGGAGATTGTTAGATATATTTATGATGTCATGTTTAATATGATTTGTTTTTTCAGAACTTAATATCAGGACTTATCAGGACTTACTAGAAATCAGAACTTACTGAAGTCAGAAGTTATATCAGAACTTAAGGCCGTCAGGATTTATATCAGGACTTAAGTGCGGGTACTTCAGATAAGGAATGCGGCTGATTTCTAGGAGGGGATCTGGACTAAATCAAAGGAAGATATGCATGGAGAGTTGGACGACTAGAAGACTTGTAAAAAGATAATATATGATTGATATATTTTAGGTGGAGATATATTTCATATCAATTAGAAGATATCTTGTAATTGTGTACTATATAAACATAGCTTAGGGTTTACACTATATGTGTTATCATTCACGAGAACATTATTCATTGTAACCTAGTAGCTCTTAGTGATATTGTTCATCACTGAGAGAGTAGTTTAACCTACTTTGTAACCGAGCTTATTATATTGAATAAACTTGATTACTGTTACATATTTGTGTTCTAAATCGATTTGATTGTATCAACACTATATTCAACCCTCGTCTACAGTATTGTGTGACCTAACATAAAGCATGCTTTAACAATGTCACTATTAACACAGAATTCTTTACCTTTAATAGTGAAAGTGATGGTCTTGTCAGTTGAGTTGTACACTGCAGTTGTCCATATCTCCTCCACAACCTCACAGTAGATAGTGGGAGACTCTAGCATGGCATAGTTGAGCTTACAGCCTTGCACAAAATCCATCATTTTGTGGTAGTCTCCAGACAGTTGAATTCCCTTGTTCACTAGAGCTGTGAAATTGTTCTTCTCATAGATAAATCCAGTTTGAGACATGATTTTGACGACTGGTACTATTGTTAGAGAGTCAAAATTGCAGAGAGAGAGAGGGTAATTGCTTTTGAGAAAGAAAGAGGTTAGAGCAGATGAATTGAGAATGGTAAATGAAATGAATAAAAGTGAAATTACTTTTATACTATCTCAGAAAATAACTGTCAAAAATAATAAAGTAAAATAAAGTGACCAATTAAAATTGCCCAAAATAGCCGTTTAAAAATAAACAGTAAGAATTCCGTCACTTATCCGTCGTGTTATGCGTACAAACTGTAAGTATACTCGATGGATAATGTTCAGAGAATTAACGGCTGTGATTAAGACAATTCGACGGATGAGGATAAATCAGTTATCCGTCGAGTTATAAAATATTCCAGAAAAGTAATTAATTTTATTAACAAATTGTATTCCGACGGATGATCGAACTCGATGGATAATGATCATCCGTCGGGATGTAAATTTTGACTTAGCCAAAATTTCATCCAAGACTGAAAAATCAATTAAATTTCTGGTTGCATTACAACTTGCAAAAATATCTGAAATAATTCAAGAATAATTAAGCATACCTAACTCACTTACCAACCTTGAAAAGGTGGATTCATCCGGTGGCTTGGTAAATATATCTACAAGCTGTTTTTTACTTGGAACAAAATGTAGTTCCACAGTACCATTCATCACATGTTCCCTTATGAAGTGGTACTTGATGTCTATGTGCTTTGTTCTTGAATGTTGTACTGGATTTTCAGTGATGGCAATTGCACTTGTGTTATCACAGAAAATAGGAATCCTATCCACTTGTAGACCATAGTCCAACAATTGGTTTTTCATCCATAGAATCTGTGCACAACAACTACCAGCAGCAATATATTCAGCTTAAGCTGTAGAAGTAGAAACTGAATTTTGCTTTTTATTGAACCAGGACACAAGCTTGTTTCCTAGAAACTGACAAGTTCCTGTTGTACTTTTTCTGTCTATTTTACAACCTGCATAATTTGCATCTGAATAACCAGTTAGATCAAAAACAGAATCTCTAGGGTACCAAATGTCAAGTTTTGGTGTTCCCTTGAGATATCTGAAAATTCTCTTAATAACTACTAAATGAGATTCTCTAGGATCAGCCTGAAATCTAGCACAAAGACAAGTAGAAAACATTATATCTGGCCTACTAGATGTTAAGTACAGAAGTGAACCAACCATGCTCCTATTGTTGGATTTTTATACGCAGCGGGGGCATGGCAAAACACTTTTACACATATAAAATCCAAATAATAGCATATAAATCGTGGTAAAAACATAGGGATCGAATCTAACCTTTAAAATAATTCGGAGACAACGATCAGAGATCCTTAGCAGTTGCTCCTCAAGTGTGAAGCACTCCACTGGTATCCACCAAGAAAACGATGTTAAGGAGGAGGAAGAAGGTGTAGAGAATTGGGTTTTCCAAACTTTTTGGGTTTTGGGGTTCGTATAAAAATAGGGTCTATAATAGTATATTTATAGGCAAAATTTTCAGCTGAAATTTTCCCATAAATATTATTATTATTATCCCATTTATTATTCTCATTAATAATTAAAACACCTTTTAATTATTAATCCTTTTTCTAAACACTTTAGAAATAATTCTCTCTCTTGATTTAATTTCCAAAAAATTAAATCCTTAATTAATAATATTAAGAACTTTTCTTAATTAATTTATAATCAATTAAATCTCATTTAATCAATTATTAAATTTACCAATTAATTATTTATTTCATAAATAAATAATTATTAGCCATTATTAATTAATTCCTCCACCATTAAATTATTCTCTTTTTATGGTGTGACCCTGTAGGTTCAATATTAAGCCGGTAGTAGAAATAAATAATAATAAAACTAGTTTATCATTATTTATATAAATTCTCTAATTTATTAAATATGATTAATTAATTAATCACATTTATTCTACATCGTGAGGGATACTTCTCAGCATATCGCGACTATCCGGATAATATGAATTCACTGCTTAGAATACCAAGAACCTATTCAGTGAATAGTTGCCGTACAATAAACTCCTTCTACCCTACAATGTCCCGATTAAATACAAGGCATGGATCTCGTGTCAAGCCTATCTAATTTAATCACTTGCTTACCATTTACTATGCGTAGTTCTATGCAAATTAGAAACTCCTTTCTAATTTCATTCACTCTGGCCAGAGATTCCTGAACTAGCATAAGTGGATCAGCCTTGAACATTCGCTTCCTTCACTGGAAGGGGTAGATCCTTTATTGATCATACAATATCTTCGTGTACAAATTCCTATACCCAGTAGAGCCCTAATAATTGTCCCTGGAGACTAAGAACTAAACCAAAGCATAGTTCAGTATACACAAGATGACTATGATGACCTCAAGTCTAAGGATACTTGTACAACTATCACTATGTGAACAACTGCTGACACGTGAGTGAACTCCATCAGTTGTTCAGCTGTGCGAGTCATGTTCAGTGAACTTATTCTATAATAAGCACCTACATACTGGCTATAGTGTCACCACACAAATGTCTATGAGAACAGACATCCTTCATAATGAAGTAAGCATAGTATGTACCGATCTTTGCGGATTATTAATTACCAGTTAGTAATCCTATGACCAGGAACTATTTAAGTTTAGAGTTATCATCTTTTTAGGTCTCACTATTATGATCTCATCATAATCCATAAAAAGCTTTACTCTAAACTATGGTATATCTTATTTAAACACTTAAATAGATAAAGCCCGTAATAAAAACAAAACAAGTCTTTTATTAATATCAATGAAATCAAAACAGATTATATAAAAGTTATTCCTAAATCCTCATACATGATTGGACTTAGGACATATTCCTTTCAATCTCCCACTTGTACTAAAGTCAATCACTCTGGTATCTAATACCCATCTTGTCTTTATGACGATCAAAGTGACTTTCATAAAGTAGCTTTGTGAGTGGGTCTGCTATGTTGTTATGTGTGTCAACTCTAATTCAATACAATAAAAGCAATGTTACCGCGCTCCCACTAACCCTTTTGTAGACGCATGGTTCATCTACGTTTTTGAAACTCTTTGATTGTCTCATCAAAATGGATGTTCCATCTACGAGAAGCTTGCTTTAAACCACATATGGTTCGCAGTAGCTTACACACTAGGCTTTCATTTCCCTTGGAAAGAAAACCATCTGGCTATATGCCAGATCTTATAGTCGTAGTAAGCAGCAATCGCAAGCAAAATCCGAACTGATTATAACAGGGCTACAGGTAAAAGGTTTCATCAAAGTCAATCCATTGCCTTTGTTTGAATTCTTTTGCCACAAGCCTGGCCTTAAAGGTCTCCACCTGGCCATCTGCTCTAATCATTCTTTTGTATCCCGTATACATAGATTTCATTCCGGATTTCATGGCACTATGCCATTTCTCTGAGTCAACACTACTCATAGCCTCATTACAGGTTACAGGGTCGTCATTATCAATGATCGACAACTCATTGTCATTCTCAATGACAAGGCCATAATACCTCTCAGGTTGGCGAGACACTCTCTCTGATCTATGAATGGGCTGTTCCACAAAAGGTTGTTCAGTCAGAACAGGTGTTTCCACTCGATCTGTAGTAGTTTGTGCTTCTTGAACTTCATCAAGTTAAATTTTGCGCCCACTGTTTCCTTCAAGGATAAACTCCTTTTCCAAGAAGGTAGCATGTATGGAGACAAACACCCGATGATCGGTGTAAAAGTAATACCCTAAAGTCTCTTTAGGATATCCCAAAAAACTACATTTTACGGATCGATATTCCAGCTTATCTGGGTCAACTTACTTGACATAAGCTGGACATCCCCAAATCTTAACGTGTTTAAGACTCGGTTTCCTTTCTTTCCATATCTCATACGGAGTTTGAGGAACAGATTTGGAAAGCACCTTATTCAGTAAATATGCTGAGGTTTCCAATGCATAACCCCATAGGAATACTGGAAGATTTGCATAGCTCATCATGGACCGAACTATGTCTAACAAAGTTCAATTTCTTCTTTCAGATACCAATCTGGAGGAGTCCACTGGGAGACTATACCATTTACTTTGAGATAATCTAGAAACACTCCATTAAAGTATTCACCACCTCGATCTAATCGAAGAATTATAATACTATGTTTGGTTTGTTTCTCCACTTCATACTTATACTCTATGAACTTTTCAAAGGCTTCAGACTTGTGTTTCATCAAATACATATTCGAATCTAGATCTATCATCTATGAAAGTAATGAAGTATGAAAATCCACCCATGGCTTGTGTAGACATTGGTCCACATACATCTGTGTGTACCATTCCTAGCAAATTTGCAGCCCTCTCTCCATGTCTACTAAATGGAGACTGCAGTGCCACTATGAAGTGAGATTTTCATCATCCCTTTTCTTTTATTAGTTTGTTCAATCTGAAATAAATTATGTCACATATATACAGACCATTATTTAAAGCACCACGTCCATAAACAATATTATCTCTAAGAATAGAACATTCATTATTCTCAATAATAAATGAAAATCCAGCCAAGTCTAACATGGGAATAATATTCCTCACAATCGAGGGAACAAAATAACAATTATTTAAAACAATAGTCTTGCCCGTAGGCATATGTAAATGAAATGATTCTACATCTTCAGCAGCAACTCTTGCTCCATTTCCCATCAGTAGAATCACCTCCTCTTCCTCAAGAGTCCTACTTCTCCTTGGTCCCTGCAACAAATTGCAGATTTGAGAACCACAGGCGGTATCTAATACCCAAGTAGAAATTTGATTTAATGACATATTCACTTCTATCATGAACATGCCTGAATCAGAAGCGGTAGTCTCACTACCCTTTTTTTTCTTCAATTCTGCAAGGTAAACCTTGCAGTTCCTCTTCCAGTGCCCTACCTTGTTACAGTGAAAGCAAACAACTTTGCTCTTGGGGTCTTCAGCTTTTGGTGGAACTGGCTTTTCTTCACCTACTTTCTTCTTCTCGGAAGAGTTCCTCTTCCTTTTCTTAGGATTGGAACCTTCACTAATTAGAAGAACAGAACTCTTCTTAGGGGGAAAATTCGATTCCGCAGTCTTCAACATGTGGAGTTCAGGCAGGCTGACATCCAACTTATTCATGTGAAAGTTCACAACAAACTGCGAGAACGAACTCGGAAGCGATTGCAAGACCAAGTCTTGGCTCAGCTCCCCATCCATGGCAAAACCAAGTTGTCCAAGACGTTCAATCAAATTGATCATCTTAAGTACATGGTCATTCACAGATGATCCCTCAGACATCCTACAACCGAACAACTCCTTCAATATCTCATATCGAGCTATCCTCCCCGCCACATCATACAACTCTTGTAGATGCATTAGGATAGTGTGAGCATCCATATGCTCATATTGCTTCTGTAGCTCAATGTTCATGGAAGCTAGCATGATGCATTGAGCAACATTTGCATCATCTATCCACTTATGATACACAACATGTTCATCATTATGTGCATCACTAGCAGGTTCAGTAGGCTTAGGTGAGTCAATCACGTATTACAGCTTCTCAATCCTGAGAACAATTCTCAAGTTTCGAAGCCAGTCAGCATAATTAGGACCAGTCAATTTGTGAGCATCTAGTATGCTCCTGAGTGATAGTGCAGAAGACATAACGTACAAAGTAAATCTGTAAATGATAAACACATAACAACACTTAGCAAATATTCGGTTTCATTTCAAAACACTATATGAATCGGGTCTTTATTCATAAGTGGCTCCCACTAGTTTATCTAATTTATTCAACCCCCTACGTGAAAAATTAAGCATTCATAATCCTAGTGGGAATAGGGATCCTACATTCCATTACACAACCCCGGCTGTGGCACGAAATGCCATGTAATGTTCAATAGGTAGACAACTCTTGTCAATTACATCTAATGTTATTCCCTAATCAAACTTTAGCCTCTTGAATAATTGAGTCACGGCTGTGGCACGACAAACTCAATATTCTAAGTCAAGTCTAACCCAACATTCCGTACAATTGAATCAGTCCCCAAAGGCCCACGGCTGTGGCACGTAACGACCTTTAGATTCTTATTCAATGTACACATCTCTATGTAATAGACAAGTATTTCTTACTTCGAAATCAAAGCCCTCGGCTGTGGCACGAAACGACAATGATTTAAAAATAAGAACTACTTTTCTATCATGTTGGAAGGCTATGACCGACATAAGCCCGTTGTATCATTGGCCAATTACTACTTGATATTATTTAATTTTAGAGGGATTATATTACGTTACAATCATAATCATATTATAAAGAGATTCTTCCTTTTAAATTAAATATTTCAAATCAATAATCAATAATCAGATGATTCCCAGATCGGGTGGAGCATTGTCAAGAGGCGTCACTTAATAACCCTTTCTTACAGATAGAAATCTGTTGTTGACAGAATCATCCTTTCTCTCATATCGAAAATTCATATTCAATTACGTGTTTCATAAACACAAGAATCTCATGATTGTATTCATAATATTATTATTAAGGTTATGAAACAATTTCACTATACTAGGTTGTCTAACAAACGCCTTATGTTCATTTAAGTTCACCTAAATCTATCATCGTATGATAAACTAAGCATATATCACATATATAAACATGAATAAACATCAAGGTAGGCATTTTATATCATCTAGCACATTAATCTAAGCATTATACATCTCTATGTATCACATGAAGCATTTAAAAGCAGTTAAAACAGTTAAAAACAGCTTTAAAACACTTCCGGAAATATAAACAGTTCAAAACTTTTATATAAACTAAAATTGATCACTCCATTAGATCCGTCTCGGAAAAACAAATCCAACGGTATATTGCACGCCCAAAACGGAGTTACGAAACTCCCAGAAAATCAATTTTAATGTGAACAGTCGGGCTGTAACGCATTACAGGAACGCGTTACAAGCCCTGTAACGCATTCCGGTGATGCGTTACAACCCTTTTAACCAATTAAAAGGTATAACGCATTCCGTGAATGCGCCACAGGGTGTAACGCATTCCCGGAATGCGCGACACCCTCTCTTCTGCGTGCGCTGCACGCGCCTAACCCTGACAGTTGCCGCCGCCTGATCTGTCTTCTTCTTTTCCGTGCAGCCGTCCTTTTCTTTGCTTCCCGTGCCAACAGACAGACAAGACAGCAGCAGTACAGGTATATATACATACTAACAAATAATATATATATATATATATATATATATGTTTATTCAATTACGAATTTAATTGCAAGAACTTCAAAAATTCATAATAAAAAATCTATACATCCTAAAATTATGAAAAAAATACCCAGACGATCTACAACACTTGTAGAACCTAGATCAACATTCAAAATTATTCTGAGAAATGATTTCTCATCAGACATAATTAATCCATAATAAAACTTGTAAAAATCATAATTAATTCATACAAGCACATAAAATTTTGAAATTTTTACCACAGATCTATATGCATAAAACCTATGCTCTGATACCATTGTTGGATTTTTAAACGCAGCAGGAGCATGGCAAAACACTTTTACACATATAAAATCCAAATAATAGCATATAAATCGTGGTAAAAACATAGGGATCGAATCTAACCTTTAAAATAATTCGGAGACAACGATCAGAGATCCTTAGCAGTTGCTCCTCAAGTGTGAAGCACTCCACCGGTATCCACCAAGAAAACGATGTTAAGGAGGAGGAAGGAGGTGGAGAGAATTGGGTTTTCCAAACTTTTTGGGTTTTGGGGTTCGTATAAAAATAGGGTCTATAATAGTATATTTATAGGCAAAATTTTCAGCTGAAATTTTCCCATAAATATTATTATTATTATCCCATTTATTATTCTCATTAATAATTAAAACACCTTTTAATTATTAATCCTTTTTCTAAACACTTTAGAAATAATTCTCTCTCTTGATTTAATTTCCAAAAAATTAAATCCTTAATTAATAATATTAAGAACTTTTCTTAATTAATTTATAATCAATTAAATCTCATTTAATCAATTATTAAATTTGCCAATTAATTATTTATTTCATAAATAAATAATTATTAGCCATTATTAATAAATTCCTCCACCATTAAATCATTCTCTTTTTATGGTGTGACCCTGTAGGTTCAATATTAAGCTGGTAGTAGAAATAAATAATAATAAAACTATTTTATCATTATTTATATAAATTCTCTAATTTATTTAATATGATTAATTAATTAATCACATTTATTCTACATCGTGAGGGATACTTCTCAGCATATCGTGACTATCCGAATAATATGAATTCACTGCTTAGAATACCAAGAACCTATTCAGTGAATAGTTACCGTACAATAAACTCCTTCTACCCTACAATGTCCCGATTAAATACAAGGCATGGATCTCGTGTCAAGCCTATCTAATTTAATCACTTGCTTACCATTTACTATGCGTAGTTCTATGCAAATTAGAAACTCCTTTCTAATTTCATTCACTCTGGCCAGAGATTCCTGAACTAGCATAAGTGGATCATCCTTGAACATTCGCTTCCTTTACTGGAAGGGGTAGATCCTTTATTGATCATATACTATCTTCGTGTACAAATTCCTATACCCAGTAGAGCCCTAATAATTGTCCCTGGAGACTAAGAACTAAACCAAAGCATAGTTCAGTGTACACAAGATGACTATGATGACCTCAAGTCTAAGGATACTTGTACAACTATCACTATGTGAACAACTGCTGACACGTGAGTGAACTCCATCAGTTGTTCAGCTGTGCGAGTCATGTTCAGTGAACTTATTCTATAATAAGCACCTACATACTAGCTATAGTGTCACCACACAAATGTCTATGAGAACAGACATCCTTCATAATGAAGCAAACATAGTATGTACCGATCTTTGCGGATTATTAATTACCAGTTAGTAATCCTATGACCAGGAACTATTTAAGTTTAGAGTTATCATCTTTTTAGGTCTCACTATTATGATCTCATCATAATTCATAAAAAGCTTTACTCTAAACTATGGTATATCTTATTTAAACACTTAAATAGATAAAGCCCGTAATAAAAACAAAACAAGTCTTTTATTAATATCAATGAAATCAAAACAGATTACATAAAAGTTATTCCTAAATCCTCATACATGATTGGACTTAGGACATATTCCTTTCACCTATAACTTGAAATATCCACAGACTTTTCAGTAGTGTTTAATTCAAGCTTAGTTGCAGTGGCCATAGGAGATTTTACAAATGTGCAATCCATTAGATCAAACTTCTTTAAAAGATCATGAATGTATTTAGTTTGACTAATGAATATTCCATCACTAACTTGCTTAACTTGTAAACGAAGAAAGTAAGTTAGTTCTCCCATCATGCTCATTTCATACTTACTTTGCATCAATTTGGCAAACTTTTTGCAAAGTTTTCATCTGTAGAGCCAAATATAATATCATCTACATAGATTTGAACAAGTATACTAGAGCCATTAACATTTCTAAAGAATAAAGTTTTATCTACAGTACCTCTTGTGAAATTTATTTTCCAAAAGGAACTTTGATAAAGTGTCATACCAGGCTCTAGGTGCTTGCTTCAGTTCATAAAGTGCTTTCAAAAGATAGTAGACATGATTTGGGATATTTGGGTCTTCAAAACCAGGAGGTTGACTGACATACACTTCCTCCTCCAAATCTCCATTTAGAAAAGCACTCTTGACATCCATTTGATAGACCTTAAAATTGGCATGGGCTGCATAGGCTAAGAAGTTTCTGATGGCTTCAAGTCTTGCAACAGGAGCAAAGGTTTCATCAAAATCTATTCATTCTTGCTGACATTAGCCCTTAGCAACAAATCTAGCTTTGTTCCTGACTACTATGCCATTTTCATCCATCTTGTTTCTGAATACCCATTTGGTGCCTATTGGATTCTTTCCTTTAGGCTTGGGTACCAGCTTCCACACTTTATTCCTTTCAAATTGGTTTAGCTCCTCCTGCATAGCTAAAATCCAATCAGGATCCAACAGAGCTTCTTCTTCCTTCTTTGGTTCTTCCTTAGATAAGATGTTGCTATATAGACATTCTTTTTGAGTTACTTTCCTTGTCTGGACTCTAAAAGATGCATCACCAATAATTAGCTCATAGGGGTGATCTTTTGTCCATTTTCTCTGTTGTGGTAGATTTGCTCTAGATGAAGAGACCTCATTGCTGTCTTGATGTGTGACTGAGTTTTGATTATGAGAAACTCCCCCTTAGTTAGTGGGTCTTTGATTTGAGAGAGGGGAACTTTCTGTGAGTGATCTACCTTGACTTTCAGCTTCTCTCAATGACCCGACGGATGAAGCACTTTGAGCTCCGACGGATGAGGCTGATTGTCTCCCGATGGATGATGCATATTGTCTCCCAGCGGATGAAGTATTTTGTAACTCGATGGATGATGAGTTATTAGCTTCATTAGTTGTAGATTTTTCTGCACTATCCTTAGTTATAGTTTCTTGATCACTTTCATCATCACTGTCATCACTAACCATCTCCACATTGTCAAATTTGAGGCTCTCATGGAAATCTCCATCTTGCAGTCCTTCAATCTTTTTATCATCAAACACAACATGTATTGATTCCACAACAATGTTGGTCCTTAGATTGTAGACTCTATATGCTTTTCCCATAGCATATCCAACAAAAATTCCTTCATCTGCTTTAACATCAAACTTCCCATGTTGATCAGTTTGATTCTTCAAGATATAACATTTGCAGCCAAAGACATGAAGAAAATTTAGAGTTGGTTTCCTGTTCTTGAACAATTGGTAGGGAGTCATGCATTTTTCTTGATTCACCAAAGAGATGTTTTGAGTGTAGAAGGAAGTGTTCACAGCTTCAGCCCAAAAGTATGTTGGTAACTTTGATTCTTCAAGCATTATCCTTGCAGCTTCAATAAGGGATCTGTTCTTTCTTTCTACCACTCTATTTTATTACGGAGTCCTTGCTGCAGAAAATTCATGCATAATCCCAGCTTCTTCACAAAATGATTTCATCACAGAATTCTTGAACTCAGTTCCATTGTCACTCCTGATTCTTCTTACTTTAAAATCAAGAAGATTGTTGACTTGCCTTATGCGATTGATGATGATTTCACTAGCTTCATCTTTAGACTTTAGGTTATATGTCCAGGAGAACTTTGAGAAATCATTCATAATTACTAGGCAAAATCTTTTCCTTGAAATAGACAACACATTGACTGGTCCAAACAAATTCATGTGTAGTAATTGCAAAGGTTCTTCAATTGTTGAATCAAGCTTCTTTCTGAATGATGCTTTGATTTGCTTTCCCTTTTGGCAAGCATCACACAGTCCATCCTTCGCAAACTCCACTTGAGGAATACCTCTTACCAGTTCTTTCTTGACAAGCTCATTCATGGTCTTGAAGTTTAGATGGGACAGCTTCTTGTGCCATAGCCAACTTTCATCTTGACTTGCTTTGCTGAAAAGGCAAGTGACAGATTCTGCATTTGGTGAGTTAAAGTCAGCTAGGTACACATTTCCTTTTCTCACTCTAGTGAGAACCACTTGGTTGCTCCTCTTGTTTGTCACAACACAGGCTTATGAATTGAAGGTTAATGAATTTCCCTTGTCATAAAGTTGGCCGATACCCAGCAAATTATGCTTGAGACCATCCACTAGGGCAACCTCCTCAATGATGACATTGTCTTTAGAAATCAAGCCATATCCCACAGTATAACCCTTGCTGTCATCTCCAAAAGTAATACTTGGGCCAGCTCTTTCCTTGAACTCTGTGAGCAGGGTAGAATCTCCAGTCATGTGTCTTGAACAACCACTATCCAAGTACCATAGATTCTTTTTATTTCCCTGCACACATCAAAACCAAATTAAGTTGATTATGGTACCCAAGTTTCCTTGGGTCCTGCCTTGTTAGCTTTCTTCTTTTGTTTCTTAGGTTTTTATCTCATTTGACTTGGGGATATCAGATTCATCCTTAGTCATCTGAGTTGGACCTTTAAAACCAGTCACTAAAACAGAATTATCATGCACATTTTGATTAACAGAAAATGACATGCTATTTGCAAACATGTTATTCCAGTAGGGCATGCTAAATGGCATTTGAGGCATACTAAATGCAGCATAATAAGGCTTAGGTGCAAATGGCATATTAGCAAATTGTGCATTCATATTCCGTGCAGACATAACATTCATAGGCATAGAAGGCATAGCACTCATGTTGGGAAAAGAAGGTGGTACAGATATGGGAGTAGGCATGGAAAGTTTGCAATTAACAGATAAATGATTAGCACTACCACACTTAACATAGATTTTTCTTGGAGCATACTTATCAGGTGTGTAGTTGTTATGTTTGTTAATTCCTACTTTCCCATTTCTATTGTTTTTTCTTTTTAGCTTCTGTTTTAACCTCAATCTTTTCTAATCTGTCATTCAATTGCGTGATGGACAGATGACCAACATTCACTTTCTTCTCCTTCTTCACTTGACTTGATTCTCCTGAAATAAAGTTTTTGGAAACTGATCCATATTTTTCATTTAACTTGGCAAGTTCGGCTTTACTCACATGTTTGCTCACAGCCGACGGATGAGGATTTATGTCACTCGACGGATAACCTTTTTGATTATTCGACGGATGACTCTCATCATCCGTCGAGTCCACAACTTTTAGCAATCCTTCAACCAAATTGGATTTCAGCTTCTCTTTACTCTTTTTCCAGGCTGCATCACAAAAGGACTCAATACCTTGAATTTTGGTGATTTGAGCATGGACATCTCTAGATGATTTCCATGCCTTAATCACCTCATGTTCTCGTTCAAGATGCTTCTTCAAAATCTCTTCTTTCTTCAAGGACTCAGTTAATTCATCCTTAGCAATCTTACATTCTATTCTCAATTTTTTAAATTCAATAAACTGAGACTCTAGCACATTATTCCTCTCACTTAAAAATAAATTATTTTCTTTGATTTTAGCATTTTCCTTAGTGAGGGACTTAAGTGTAACACGCAAATGATATAATTCTGTAGACATGTCATTTATTGCATCATTACACTCGGCTTTAGACAAATGTTCAAGGTTAGTGGTGATTACCTGATTACTTGAAGAACTTGTCTCTGTTTCATCAGACTTGGCCATTAGGGCTAGATTGACATAGCTGACATCTTCATCCTCATCCAGACCATCTGTTGCCCAGTCATTTTCTTGTGTAATAAAAGCCCTTTCCTTTTGTTTGAGCAAATCAAAATAATTCTGTTTATAATCCACAGGCTCAAACTTCTTCTTGCTGGAATCTGACTTTCTACACTCACTGGCAAAGTGCCCTGCCAAGCCACATTTGAAACACTTAAATTTTGATTTATCCACCATGTTTCTATTTGGCTTAGCTGCTCCAAAGTTCTTCTTGAACTTGAGCTTGACAAATCTTCTGGAAAGAAATGCAAGATGTTCATGAATATCATCCATATCATCTTGGCTCAAAGAATCTTCATTTTCTGCTACCAGCCCCTTGCCCTTATTTTCACAGACCTTTGAAGTAGACTCAACAGCTTCTATCTTCATCTCCTTCTCTTTCTCTAACTCAACAACCAGTGCAATGGACCCTCCTTTCTTCCTCCCTTTCTCCATTCTTTCATCATGCTCTATTTCAAGCTCATAAGTCTTTAGAATTCCATACAGTCTCTCTAGTGTAAATTCCTTGTATTCTTGTGAATTTCTCAAGGATACTGTCATTGGTTTCCATTCTTTTGGAAGGGATCTCAGGAATTTGAGGTTAGAATCTTTGGTTTGGTAGACTCTTCCATGCAGCTTCAGAGCATTTAGTAGCTTTTGAACTCTACTAAAGATATCAGTGAGAGTTTTACCTTCTTCACAGTGGAAATGCTCATATTGTTGAATTAGTAACTGCATCTTGTTTTCTCTAACTTGTTCAGTGCCATCACATATTATTTGAATGGTATCCCAAACTTCCTTGGCTGTCTTGCAGTTAATGATGTTATCAAACATGTCACCATCAACTCCATTGAACATAATATTCATGGCCTTCTTGTATTTCCTGACTTGTTCAATATCAGGATCTGACCATTCATGCTTTGGCTTGGGAACTGATGGCTCATTTCCAGTTGCAGCTCTCATTGGTACATGAGGACCTCTCTCTATGCAATCCACATAGGCCTCATCTTGAGAAAGTAAATGAAGATGCATTTTTACCTTCCAGTGATGGTAATTATCTTTGTCCAGAAAAGAAATCTTGACTCCAACATCCTTCTTGTTATTTGTTGTGATCTTTAAACTCTTTGTGCATCAAGAGCTTGCTCTGATACCAATTGTTAGTCCCTAACAATGCAACAAGAATTACAGAAGGGGGGTTGAATGTAATTCTAGTAAACTTTTTCTGAATTACAAAATGTTCTAACCCAAACTATATATATAGGTGTTTTGATTTGCAAGGTGCGGAATCACAAGTTAAATAAATCAAAAACACAAAGTAATTAAAAACACAAGTCTTTAAAAACTTTCTGGTGGATTTGAAATTATCCACCAGATATATATATATATATATCAATTTAAGAACTCTGTGAATAATAATTGTCTCACAACTGCTTTATAAGTGAACAAACAAACTACAGAGAAATTCTTAACAGTTACAGCTTTTTCTATTTCTCTTCTAAACGTGTTTTCTTAGTTATTTGTTCTACTAGCTACACTTGGTTTATATATTACCAAGTTTACATGGTAATAAGACAGGATAATAAAACAAAATTATCAAGTCAAACTCCATGCTGCTTCACTACTCCTTTCCAGCATCTTTGAAAATCTTCTTAACTTGCATGGAAATGGTAATGCTTCTTTATTCTTCATTTCCTGTTAAACAGGCTTCCACATTCCTTTTGCCAACACCCAACGCATGTGACTGTGTTGTCACTATCAACAGATGTTTGAATTGATCATTCGTCGGGTACATGCCTGTCATCCGTCGGGTTGCCTTGTTGATCATCCGCCGGGTAACTTTGTTGATCATTCGTCGGGTAGGCATTTATCAGTTGACTCTATTTCATTTGTGCAGAATTACAAGACATCTTATATTTATATTTAATCAACCTATTCTGCACATCTACTAGCAGTCTACATGACTCATAAGCTACTACAGAATCTATACAAAAATGTTTGCAGAAATGTGCTACATGACTAATTGTTACATAAGCTACTCACCCGATGGATATCAATTAGTCATCCGTCGGGACTATATTGAATCATCCGTCAGGACTATAATTGATCATCCGTCGGGTGCTATAATTTTCACTAAGTTAAATCTACTAAGGTGTTTTGTTAATGTAATCATCAAGTTCACAATATATTCCCAACAAGTATACATTAGGATTTGATCAAATATAAATTGAAATAAATTTACTTGTCCCAATTAACCATACCAAGTTCATTCACAAGCTTTGTAAATGTTGCTTCAGGTAATGGCTTTGTGAAGATATCAGCCAGCTGCTGATCAGTAGGAACAAAATAAAGCTATATGGTTCCTTCCATGACATGCTCTCTTATGAAGTGATATCTGATACTGATGTGCTTTGTAAGAGAGTGTAACACCGGATTTCCTGTCATAGCAATAGCACTTTGATTATCACAATAAATAGAAATTTTTGAGAATGATAATCCATAGTCCATGAGCTGATTTCTCATCCATAACAACTGAGCACAGCAACTTTCAGCTGCAATATATTCAGCCTCAGCAGTTGAAGTAGAAATAGATTTCTGCTTCTTGCTGAACCATGAGACTAATCTGCCTCCCAAGAACTGACAACTTACTGATGTACTCTTCCTATCTATTTTGCATCCAGTAAAATCAGCATCTGAATAACCACATAATGCAAAATCAGCTTCCCTTGCATACAAAAGTCCAAGTGACATAGTACCTTTGAGGTATCTGAAAATTCTCTTTACTGCAATGAGATGTGGCTCCCTTGGATTTGCCTGAAATCTTGCACACAAACAAGTGGCAAACATTATATCTGGCCTGCTAGCAGTTCGGTATAACAGAGAACCAATCATACCTCTGTAAGTTGTGACATCAACTATTGTACCTTCATTTGGATCAAGTTTTGTAGCAGTTTCCATAGGAGTGCTTGCAGTTGCACTTTCTTGCATATTAAATCTCTTCAGTAGATTTCTTGTGTACTTGGACTGATTGATATAGATACCATTATCAGTCTGTTTAATTTTCAAGCCTAGGAAGTAGCTCATCTCTCCCATCATATTCATTTAATATATTGATTGCATCAACTTTGAAAACTTATCACACAGTGTTTGATTAGTTGATCCAAAAATGATATCATTCACATAAATTTGGACTAAAATAAAATCTTTATCTTTATTAAGATAAAATAAGGTTTTATCTATTGTACCTCTTTTGAATCCACTTTCAAGTAGAAAATGAGCAAGGGTTTCATACCATGCTCTAGGTGCTTGCTTCAGTCCATAAAGTGCTTTATCAAGTCTGTAAACATAGTCAGGATATTTAGGATCCACAAATCCTGGCGGTTGTTAAACATAGACTTACTCTTCAAGTTCTAAATTGAGAAATGCACTCTTGACATCCATCTGGAAGACTTTGAACTTCTCGTGAGCAGCATATGCCAAGAATATTTTGATTGCTTCCAGCCTAGTAACATGAGCAAATGTCTCATCATAGTCAATACCTTCCTATTGGAAATATCCGTTAGCCACCAACCTTGCCTTGTTTCTGATGATTGTTCCATCAGAATCAGTCTTGTTTCTAAAGACCCACTTTGTTCCTACAATTGACCTATTCTTAGGTCTAGGCACCAGCTTCCATACTTTATTTCTTTCGAACTCATTTAATTCTTCTTGCATAGCCATGACCCAATCTGCATCCTTAAGTGCATCTTCTACTTTCTTTGGTTCTTCTTTTGAAAGTAGATTATGGTATAAATATTTATTCTGAGTTGCACTTGTTGTCTTTATACCATCATCAGGATTTCCAATGATCAGATCATGAGTATGATCTTTAGTCTATTTTCTGGCACTGAGAAGTGTCCTCTTGGAGCTAGACGCTCCCCCTGAATTGTATGCCTCATCAACTGCATTTGAGGCTCCCCCTGAATATGTTGTGTTATCTCCTGATGAAATATTGGGACTTGACTCATGTTCATCTGATGTTGAATCAGCATTAGATTCTTAGAGATTTGATTGAGAAAAATCTTGAGATGATTCTTCAGTGTTAGTACCATCAGTTGATCATTGCTGTTGCTCCCCCTTAATACGTGCATGTTCGGTTATACAATGATTATCTTCAGAATCTGAAGGAGTGTCAGGATTTGGATCATCAGGATTTGACAGTTCATTAGAGTTTGATCCAGATTCCAACAATGCATTTTCATTTGCAAAGATTAAGCTTTCATGAGTGTCTTCTTCAAAACCAGGAATCTTCTTATCATTGAAAGATACATTTATTGAGACTACTACAGTGTATGTTCTCAGATTGAACACTCTGTATGCTTTTGATGATGAGTATCCAACAAAGATTCCTTCATCAGCCTTTGATTCAAACTTTCCAAGCTGATCAGTATGAGTTTTCAAAACAAATCACTTACATCCAAATACATGAAGATGTTTGAGACTGGGCTTCTTTTCTTTTAGCATTTAATAAGGAGTAACACCATGTTTGTTTATCAGAATGATATTCTGAGTATAACATGTTGTATTTACTGCTTCAGCCCAAAAGTAAGTGGGTAGTTTTGCTTCTTCTAGCAGAGTTCTGCCAGCTTCAATCAAGGTTCCGTTCTTCCTCTCAACAACACCATTTTGCTAAGGTGTACCAGGAGATGAGAATTGTTGCTCTATGCCTTTGTACTTGTAGAATTCCTCCATCTTTGAGTTCTTGAATTCAGTGCCATTATCACTTCTCAGGATTTTCACTTTATGAGTAGATCCATTTTCAATTTGCCTTATGTGGTCCAGAAGAATTTTTGGAGTTTCATCCTTCCTGTGTAGAAAATAAACCCATGTATATCTAGTGAAATCATCAACAATTACAAGTGTGTACCTTTTCTTGTTGATGGACATTATGTTCACTGGACCAAAGAGGTCCAAATGTAGCATGTGATATGGCTCAGAAATGGAGAATTCAGTTTTGCTTTTGAAAGATACTCTTCTTTGTTTGAACTTTTGGCAAGCATCACAAAGACCATCAGATGAGTATAGCATGTTTGGAAATCCTCTTACAAGCTCCTTCTTGGCAAGTTCATTGATTGAATTAAAGTTGAGATGTGAGAGCTTCTTTTACCAGTTTCAGCTCTCATCTGCTGATGCCTTAGATATAAGGCAAGTAGCTTCCTTTTCAAGACTTTCATGTAGCCTTGCTTCATAAATGTTACCATGTTTGTATCCTATCAAGACAATTTTCTTTGACTTGTTATGAACAACTTCACAGTGTGAGTCATAGAATACAACATGATAACCTCTGTCAGTGATTTGACTAATGCTCAGAAGGTTATGCTTCAGTCCATCCACCAGAGCTACATTCTCTATTGCTACCTTTCCAATTATCAAGTTTCCATATCCCAGAGTGTGTCCTATATTTCCATCTCCATAAGATACATCTGGGCCAGCCTTCTTCTCAAATTCTGACAGCAGGGATTTATTTCCAGTCATGTGTCATGAACATCCACTATCCAAGACAAGTGTATTTTTCTTGTTACCCTGCAATCAGAAGAATAATTAATTAGAAGGATTTTTAAGGACCCACACTTGTTGGGCCCTCTTTTTGGACAAGTTAAGTCTTTGTGTGTCAGGAGTACTTTTGACAATTTTTCCTTTGTCAGGATTTTTCTTGTCAGAAGCAGATTTTGTAAAACCAACAGAATTAAGCATACAAGTAACTTTATTAAACTTAGGCAAAGGTTCGTAATAATTATGATACAACTTGTGATAAGAACTACAAGTATAAATCGAATGCCAGCTACTGCCACAATGAAAATAAGGATTTTGTGGTTTATAAAATACTGATCTACACCTAACATCAGACTCAGGAATAGCAGTTTTAATTTTCTTATTCCTCCTGCAATCAATCGTAAGATGATTAGTATTTCCACAGTTAAAGCAAGTTTTTCTAGGAGCATTGGGAACAACCTTGTAATTTGAATTCTTAGAAATACCTTGCTTACCATTCCTGTTTCTTTTAGGACTTTTTACTTGAGGTTTTTCAGTAACCTCAGATAATTTCTTTTTCAATTTTCTTGCTGACAAAAGTCCTATGTTCTTTTCTTTATTAACAGACTTAATGGTTTCCTTGCTTTCCTTTTTTTGAGTTTTATCACTTACCTGTTTTTCTTGTGATACTGATGTTGAACCCTTTTCAAAAGTGGATTTGGGTTCATCAGCTTCTGAAGAGATAAACTTAACAGGAGTTTTAAGGGTAATTTTATTTTCAGTGTCAACATCCTTAACTCCATCTTTATAGCTTAGGCATTCTTTCCAGTTTTTCTTTGAGATTATCTCATGAACCTTTTTTCCTGAATCAGTCCAGGCTTTAAGAGTTTTTCTCTCATTTTCTAGATCTTTTTCTAACATACTGTATCTAGCCTCAAGAATTTTTACTGTATGTTTAGCTCTCTCAAATTCTTTCTGCAAATCTATCTGATTTATTAAGTCAGACTCTAACTGTTCATTCCTAGATTTCAAGATCTCAATTTCAGTTATAAGTCTATCATTTTCTAGAGTCTTATTCTTAAAATTACCATACAAAGATTTAAGAATATATTTTAACTCAGATATATTCTCAGTATCAAAAGAGAAGAAAGGAGTTTGTACCTTAGACTCGGAGGAAGCAGGATCATCAAAGCCAGCCATCAGTGCATAGCATGTGTCATCAGTTTTAGAATCAGAAGAGTCCATCCAATTCTTGCTTGAGGTGATCAGGGCCTTGTTCTTTCCTTTATCATGCTTTATTTTCTTGCACTCTGAGGCAAAGTGACCAGGTTCGTCACAGTTTTAACACTTGATCTTTGTCCTGTCTACCTTCCCAGCTTTAGAGTCCTTTCCATCTTTTCTCTCAGTTGGCTTCCTTTCAGCTCCAGTGAACTTCTTCCTGAAGCTTTTGTTGTTCTTAGACTTCCTGAATTGCATCCTCCTAAAGCCCTTAACCAGCAATGCGGCCATTTGCATGACATCAGAATCTGTCATGTTTTCATCAGTTTCAGAATCAGTATCATCATCAGGCTTTGATGAAGAATCATCAGTATCTGATTCTGGAAAATTGTTCTTCTTTCGTATAGCTCCAACATACTTTTCTTTTGAAGCTTTATCATTTACTTTCAAAGCAACAGATTTCTCTTTGTTGCTTTTCCTCTCCCTCCTTTGCTGAACTTCCAAATCATGAATTCTCAGCATGCCATAGACTTCATCCAGAGTAATTACTTCCAGATCATACTGATGTCATATGATTGAAGTCTGAGTCTCCCATTCTTCACTCAAAGCTCTCAAAAACTTGGTGTTTGAATCCTCTCGATCATATACCTTTCCCACCAAAGACAGATTGTTGAGCAGATTCAGAAATCTGTCATAGATGTCAGTGAGACTTTCATCAGGCTTGGCCTCAAAGTGTTCATGTTTTTGAATTAGAATAGCCCTTCTGTTCTTCTTGATGGCCATGGTTCTTTGACATTGAGTTTCAAGAGCATCTCAGATCTCTTTGGAAGTCTTGTTGGATATAACCCTGTTTGACATCACAGAATCAAGATTGTTATGCAAAATGTTTCTTACCTTTGCATCTTTCAGCACAGCTACTTTCTCTTCTGGTGTCCACTCAGTCTTCTCCTTCAGCTGATAATGTTCAGCAACAGTGGGAGTTGCAGGCACCAGCTTTGTTGGCATGAAGGGTCCATCATTGATTACGTCGAGATAATCTGGATCTGTAGCTTCCAGGTGCATGAGCATCTTCATCTTCCATGTTGGATATTCACCCTTTTTCAGAATGGGAATTTTATTGCTTTCATACTTGTTCAGAGACATATTTAGATCGTTTCTGATTGTAAATTTATCAGTGAGCTCTGATACCAATTGTTGCGCAGTGAAGATATAATTATTTAAGGGGGGTTGGATACAATTGTATAAAAATTTCGAACAAGTAATAAAATATAACAGCTTTTTATATTTTTGATAAAAACTGTTACAAAATCCTCTCAAGAAATACTGATGTTCTTGGGAGCTGCTAGGTCGAATGATACTCGAGATCGATACACTAAGTGATGACCTAAACTGTGTTTATATACTACACAGCTACAATAAATCAATCTAAGATATGCATTATCAAAAGCTAACTGAAACTGATACATATCTTCAACTGAATAGATAAATTCCAATAACTCAGACATAAAAGATATCTGCTCCACATTACAAGGAACAGAACAAATCCTTCAAGTAGACTGTCTTCAAATACTGATGACATCCAAATGCTGATGACATGCCAAATCCTGATGACACATCAGTTCCTGATGACACCCGAACAGCCAGATCCTGAGCTTCTTCTGATCATTGAGAATTCAATATGTAACATAAAAAGTATCGCTTAAATAGAAGAATATAAAAGTATGAAACTAATTCTTCTTTTCCTTAGCCGTCTTGTGTTCTCTTAGGTCTTCTTAATGTTTTCCCTTGCTTCCTTGTTGATAAAAACGTCTTTTTATCTTTATATATAAGCCCCAAGTGGACCCGGACTCTTAAAATCATCAAATTCCACTCAAAACAGGATTCTGCAGCATTCTGGCGGGCGCGGGCGTGCTGAAACAAGCGCGGGCGTGCTCTGTTTATGCCAAAGTGGCGCGGGCATGCTGCTTTGGTCACGGGCGCGCCTGGCCTCTGTGATTTTTTAGCAGTTTCTTCTTTTGGCCGTATCTTGACTTCTGCTCATCAGAATTGGGCGATTCAACAGCCCACGCAAAGATAACGGGATTCTCTTTAATTTGAAAATGGTCTGGACTTTAAAATCTGATCTATTATCAGCATAAAATCATTGTAAATCATTGAAAAACTTCTTTCCTCCTTCTAACTAGCGCCCTACAATGACTTAACACAAAACACATTAAAAATACCACATACTTGAGTCCAAGACACCAAATTAAGCCGAAATAAAGCATTCCAAGTGGATATAAATTCCACTTATCAATTTTATCTCAACGGGGGCATATATTACCTACATTGGTCGTAATCCAGTTTCATGGATTTCTAAGAAATAATGTTCAGTATCTCGATCGTCCACTGAAGCTGAGTACATATCCATTTCCCAAGTTGCTACTGAACTTACTTGGCTTGGAAATGTGTTACTTGCGATAGGAATTACATGCACCGCAACCCCTACCATCTATTGTGATAATATTGAAACTGTTAATTTAAGTGTCAACCCTGTATTTCACTCTCGCATAAAACATCTAGCTATTGATTATTATTTTATACGGGAAAAGGTATAGAATGGTACATTGCGTGTTACTCGCATGGTGAATGATGATCAATTAGCCGATGTCTTGACTAAACCCCTCTCCCGCTCTCGCTTTTATATGCTAATATCCAAGATCGGACTATCTTCTAGGTCGTCCGCCTTGCACGGGCATGTCAAGACTAATCAAGGATAACTCATATCCCTTAATTATCTTCAGTATATCAATCAGCAGATATGTTTGTTATATCATGTGTGATCTTCTAACTCTAGCTGTAGGTGTAATAGACAACTGTGTGTTTCACACTGTTTCCTTATTTTGTATAACTAACCTAGTCAATCACATATCTTGTACACCGATATAAGCTACAACAGATGAATGAAATCATATGTTCATATCACCAATCTTTGTTATATAGTACTTAAGTTTGAATAACTGAGACGATTTTGTTACGGTATTTGGAAGGCACATGTCATATTATAATTCATATAAAATTCTTCCAAATATTGAATTAAGGTCAATATTTTTTGTGTATATAAGTGTGCTTTATGTATATTGATTTGTCTAAAATCAGCAGTTAATAGCCACTATAATTTCAATATATTAACTAATTATAAACTTTACGGCCATTTTTATAGCATCGCTCGTTCGAACAGAGAAAATTGACTGGTAAAAGCAGTATACATGAGTTGATCATTAGCTGTCCAAGTATTATCAAAACAATAATGTGACTTTTAGTTTTTTCCATTAAGAATCCTAAAATTACTACCTTGACATTATATGCACTATAGTCTAATTTCAGTAGCAATGCCAACATGAACATGAAAACATAACCGGGTCATTACATGTGTTAGAAATGTAAAATGATGAAAACTAATATATCTTATAAATATATAAGATAAATGTATTAGAAAGATAAGCTAGACCCATATGAATCCTAATAGACTAGACGAAGCTAATTGCCTAAATATATCGCCATTATTAGTGATATGAGTAACTGATGTAAGAACCTTTTTGTCAACATAGTCGATACTCCCTTTGTGAGTGCATTATATATGATATAAAATTCATAATTAATTACAAATTATTAAAATCCTTGTTACTATAAGATCAAAAAAAAAATATGCTCCATTTATTTACCTAAATTCAGTGGTCACCTTATATCGAGGCTTGTATACACACACCTTTCACGAAAATATCTTAGTTTAGTACATGAACATGACAAAATATATATCCTTACAAACTTGTTTATACTTAATAGGGTAAACTCAAACATAGACCGTAACTTTTCATTTTTCACCGCCTTTACAAGATTTTCTTGTTCGCTCTCCATTGATTTTTTATCCAAGTATCGTTGCTGGCTTTCCACGTACACAATACAGAGATTGGAACACTACACATACACATGTCCTTCAAAATTTTACTTTGAAACAGTCTTCAAAAAATTGTCTAAAATCATCTTGAAATCTGGCTACCCTAAATCGTGAACTATGAAACATAGTTGGAATTATCGACGTAGTTCATTTTTCTTTCCGAGACTTCACAATATAGTGTGATATCGTGAAGCCTACTATATAAACTCGGAATTTGTTAACAAATTGTTTTGATTAGTCAATATGTAGAATTCACGATAAAACATTCCTAACTTTATTATATAATGACTTCATTGTTAACATATATAAAAAATATTATTATTGGATAGTTTCGTTATTACGATACTTTCCTTGTTAGGATATTTCCTTTATAATTACTAGCCTATAACCTGTGCGATGCACGGATTGCTTTTAACACTTAAATGGTTTTAAATAATATATTTTATCTTAAAATTATTTATATTTTGATATGTATTTTCGATTGTTGGAAAATAAATTGAAGAACATAATAAGGTATAATAACAAATGTGTTGTGATAATTTGAGATTTGACTGAAAATAAATAATATAATATAATATGTTGTTCACGGGACTTGAACGCTGAACCTGTAGAATTTGATAAAATAAAGAATATAAAAGTTTAAATCTATAAGAGCAGTTCAAATATTAATATAATATTATTTTATTATTGCATTCAACGATTCCCATCTATCTGACTTAGATCTGACAGTTGTTATTTTCCGTACCAAACAACTATACCGAACAACTGACCAACTACCAAATATAGGGTGTTCTGCTTATAATAGTATAATATAGATTTGGTTGTTGGCTATATAAACTTCTCTTGTTTTCGAGAAAAAGTTACTTTATAATAAAATCCTAATTTCTCTTTTATGTCCATACTTTGTCATGAATCAAGAGCATGGTTAGTTCGATGCGGGATAGGTTGATGAAAAGCTGATTATAGTGGCTTTACATACTAGGTATCAAACATGTGTTTCAATTATTATTTATTCTCATCTTCAAACATATTCCGTATTTTTTCTTGGATGATTTTGAGTTTTGATCGAGATTACTATTTTTTCCCTCATGTTTTCTGTTGCTTTGAATTAGTGGATTATTCCGGGGTAAAATAATTGATTTTGATTGAATTATTTTTGCTATTCTTTTTCTTCCTTTTCTTATTTATGGTGGGGGTAGTTTTAGACATATTGGCCCTTCGCAAGATTATTTTTATTTTAATCTGGTGCTCTAGAAAAATTTGGTCTTTCGCGAGATTATTTTAGTTTATCTTTTACTTTGGGCACATTGACCTTTAACATGATTACTTTCCCGGTTAGATCTAGATTTTGAATTTATATTGTGTTTTTTTATTTGGTTAAGGATTTGATGCAAATTTCTGACTTAGATTTAATTATAATTTATATTTGGATTTGGTCTGATATTAGAACTGAATTCAATTTGTTGGTTATATTTAGATAAAGTTTCTTGGTTTGATTTAATATGGTTTGGATTTAATCCTTATTTTAGATTAGATTTGGAGTTAATTTGGGTCGGTTATTGTGTTTAATTTTAGATTTGGATTAAGTTTCGATTTTGTATATTTGTTTTATTTTTGAAGTTACTTTGGTTTGTTATTGGATGATATGAATGACGCTTCTTCTCGTGTTGACTATATATTATGTTTTCTCTTTCCTTGTGGTTGCATATTTATTCTTATTTTACGTTTGTGCGCAACTTTGTATTCGCTTGAAATTTTTTGTTCATTTAAATTAATTACTCTATTTTTGAATTCGTTTAGATGCTTTTGTTTTCAGTATTACAGTTTTGGATTTGTTTGACTATATATTATCGTTTTTTTATTTGACAAACGCTTGAGTTCACCATCGTGATTTATAAGGAGGGAATGTTAACATATAAGTATAAAGTTATTATTACTGGACATTCCGTTAATATAATAATTTCATTGTTAGAAAAAAAATCCCACTTTTTTATATTTTTTACGTACTTTATCATTCACGACTGGACCATCCTGAATTTACTATATTGTAATTTTTCGATATACATTTATTGACTTCATTACATGGAGATTTCACAACAAAACTCGTTGAATTTGCTCTATGTTCAACGTAACTTTATTGAATTTGTTATATGAAAATTTCATGATAATTTTCTCAATTTTTTGAATAAATATCTTTAGAATTCTCGATATTTGATTTTAAATATTTTCTTTATTTATTAAACTTTTTTATTTATGACTTTCTTCAACTAATTTAATGTGCGAACAAGTTAAACTCATACTAAATTTTATATTTTGGTTTGGTTTGCTTACACATAAAATTTCACAACAATGAATAAATAAGTTAGGTATAAAATTATTTTTAATTTAGTGTAGAAGTATATTTGTTCAATATAAATTTCAATTTAGATGTGAATCGAACCCATGATGATTAATGGATATAAAATTATTAGGTCAGACAATTAAAAAAATATTTTAGACTAACAGTAAATATAGAAATATAAATTATATTTCTCGAAGGGGAGAATGTAGACGAGACACACATAAAAATATATTTATTTTAGACTAACAATAAATATAGAAATAGAAATATAAAGACTATAGTAAAATATGGTTGTGGTCCCTTGATTGTCACCTTCTACAATTGTTTATTGGTAGTATAGCAAGTATATTGATTGTTGTCTCAAATTTGTTGATTATACAGACGATTCTCCATATTTCAGTATTAAAATCTATCATGGCGGTTCTCTAAATAAAACCAGTAAAGAGTATGTAGGAGGTGTGGTGAGTTATTTTGATATGTGTAGTCAGAGTGAGCTTAGTATATTTGAGGTGGAAGCAATATTATGAGAAATAGGGATACAAAAAGGGACATTTGACTTATATATGCATATTCCTGAATGTGCATTGCCTGATGCTTTACTTCCAATTAGAGTAGATGGTGATGTTGATAGGATGCTAGAGCTTGTTGCATATATTAGATTACAAGTTATCTACTACTGTCCTGGTGGTTATGGCGGTGATATTGACTATAATGATTTCTCCTTCACTCAAATGTTATTGGATGAGAAAGAAGTTAGGATTGATGACATAAGGGAAGAAATTGAGGAGAGGACAGTTCTTGGTAATGATAGTGAGGGAGAAAAGGACGATGAGGTGGATGAAGCTAGCTTCCATGGAGATAGCTCTAATTTAGACTCAAGTGAGAATGAGGTGATTGCACCACCTAAAAGAGTTAGAAGAATTCCACCTCCCAACACTCCCTACAGAACCAGGAGAAGAGGGAGATATTCTATACAAAGAGTAAGAATAAATTGAGTTTAATTTCATTTTATTCTGAACTGTCTATGCTTTGGTTAGTATTTTGTGTTTGTAGGGTTTGTTCAAAAACACGGAAGATACTCCTGTTATCTTGGACAGTGATGACAATGAAGCTCCTTATCCCTCTCAAACTGATATATCATTAGAAAATGATAGAGAGGTGCCTGATGACTATGCAGATGATGAAAGAGAGGGTGAAGATGTTTATCATGATAACATAAATGATGATAATGAAGTGCCTGATATACTTAAGGGTTTGCAAGAAAAAGTAAAGAAGAAATTGGAAGAAGAATTTGAGATACAAGATGCTGAAGAAGATAAGAAGGTACATTTCTCAAACAATGTATAAGATTGTGACATTAGTTCTGATGGGTTTGACAATGCATATGAAAGAATGGCATGGAGTTTATGTGATGATGAGGAGATACAATATCCTGAATTTAATGAGGTAATAGACATGAAAGATCCTCAATTTTCCCTTGGTATGTTATTTTCCAGTGGTGCAATTTTTAGGAAAGTTGTTCGACAACATGCCATTGTTCATCAACATGCCGTTGTTCATCAAAGGGGCATAAGATTGAAAAAAATCTGAAGAAAAAGATATAGTGATTTGTTCTGATGGATGCAGTTGGAAGTGCTATGGTATTCAGCAACAAAGAAGTACCAGTTTCCAAATAAAGACATTATATAACCACCACACTTGCAATCCCACATGGATCCAGAAACAAGTAAATTTGACATGGATTTCCGATGCGTATGAGAATGAAATTCGTATGAATCCCAACTGGCTAGTGAAGGCTTTTCATTCAAGGGTAGTGAATGATCTCAAGTGCAACATTAATCAGTCAATGATCTATAGAGCCATGAAGAAGGCAAAGGATAATATACTTGGTAAGCATGAGGATGAGTTTGTGTAAGCCATTAATAGGGTTAAATGGGTGTCATCTAGAGGGCCTTTTGGAGGGATTTTTTTAACTACAGTTGCCACTGACCCTAGTGTTGGAATTTATCCTGTGGCATGGGCACATGTGAAGGCTGAAAATAATGACATCCAGGATTGGTTTCTATCATTACTTAAAATTGACTTGAGAATTAAAAATTCAGGATCTTTCACTTTCATATCTGATAGGAAAAAAGTAAGTCTTTAATGTCTTCATATAGTAGGTTAATAATGTGTCTTTATATAGTAGTCTTTAATGCTTCTAATTTGTGCCTCAAATATCTTTATATTGCAGGGCTTGGTTAATGCTCTTAATAAATAGGTGGCATCATCAGAACATAGGTTCTGCGTGATGCACCTTTATAGGAATTTATGGAAAGGAAATAGATGGATTGGAATAAGAAAAACATTATAGTTTGCTGTTAGGTCAACAACTGAGTTCACTTTTAAGAAGCATATGGACATTCTAAAACAGATATTTCTATGAACATAGAACTTCTTGTTTACCTATATTATGTTGAACATGCTCTAACAATCTGTTTTACACTAGATATCAAACAACGTATATAATTGGTTAAGTGAAAAAACCTAGGTCTCAATGGACTAGGGCAGGCTTTAGAGAACTTTCCAAGTCAGATATGTTTGTAAATAATAATTGCAAGGTATTCAATCATGCAATCAACAATTTCAGAGAAATGGGTATTATTACCATGTTCGAGTCAATTAACCTCAATTGTATGGAAATGATTAAAAGAAGGAAAAAAAATGGAAGCTAGTACTAATGTTTTTTGTACCAGACCAAGAAGGAAAATATTGTGCATGTAGGAAGTGGCAGTTGACAGGTATTCCATGTTTCCATGCATGTGCCTGTATCTTTTTTCAAAAATAGTCCCCTATGAATTACATGCATGAATGTTATTCCAAAGAAAGGTACTTGTAAATCTATAATCACATGTTAGACCCAGTCAATGGAGAGGAATTCTGGGAAGATACTACAGAACTCCCACCTTTACCCTTAGTCAGTAAAGTAGCCCCTGAAAGGCCAAAGAAAAAGAGAGATACAAGGACTGATATCATTGAAACAAGGCCCTATAATCCATATATGCTAAAGAAGAGTGGAACTTCATTGAGATGTTCACACTGCAATGAATGGGGGCACAACCAAAGAAGCTGCAAGTCAAAGGTATAGATTTGGTTTTCTTATTTTCTTGTAAATAAATTACCTTTATAATGCCATTTTTTGTTTTTTTCACATGTAGAAAGTTGATATGAAGAAAAAGGTTGAGGAATAGGGTGGTATAGATTTGGTTTTGGCTTTACAAGAAGAGTTAGCCACAATCAATGTTGATACTAAGAAACATGTTACATGCTCTCATTTCCAGAATTGGGTCACAATATCAGAGAACAAAGCATCCAGTGTTTATTTTATAGAACAATAAACACTGGTTATTACACAACATGCATTAGCATGTACTAAACCCTATTTTTGGAAATCAAATCTTCCTATTTCTGGCTTAGTGTATCTTGCTAATCTTGTACACCTGTGACTTTACTCTATCAGTTAATCTTGGCATTTGATCTTGTACTCTTCAAGCTGCTTTTTGTAGACTTATCAGTCCAACTGATTGGATTGTTTGTTGATTGTTAATCTTGGATATTGAACTGGTCTGCACTTTGTACTTTGAGTTTTACCTCGAGATCTCCAGTTTGGTATATAGAGAACTTGACATCTCGATAAGTATAATGGCTTATCGAGATCTCTCATTACTCTATAGTAGTTTTGACTTGTAGAGGTCTCTGAGTTCTCTATAAGAGAATTTATCTTGTCGAGATCTCTCATCTTCATGTCTTCACTTTGACTTATCGATATCTCTGAGTTCTCTAGTGACTAATTGACTTGTCGATAACTCAGAGTTCCCTAGTGATATTTGACTTGTCGATATCTCAGAGTTCTCTAGTGAAATTTGACTTGTTGATATCTCTGAGTTCTCTAGTGACATTTGACTTGTCGATATCTCTGAGTTCTCTAGTGAAGAAATGACTTGTCGATATCTCAGAGTTCTCTAGTGATATTTGACTTGTCGATATCTCAGAGTTCTCTAGTGAAATTGGACTTATTGATATCTCTGAGTTCTCTAGTGATATTTGACTTGTCAATATCTTTGAGTTCTCTAGTAGCTTTCCTGAATTCTCTATAATTCATTATGGAGTTCTCGAATGACTTCTCTATAACTCTAAATCTGTGACTTGTAGAGATCTTTACTTAGAACACTTTTCTCAAAATAGATTTATTCAACTCCAAGCTTCTTCATAATTCTTCTGAGGCATGATCTTCTTGATCTTCTTCCAGATAGAATTCTTAGGCTTGATACTGTTTACAGAAAAAGACTCCAGTCTGCTCTTCGATATTTTTACAGACTTTATATACTACAATACAAAATTTAAACTAAGATTATAATACAACTTACTTAGGGTTGTCAATTTGACTTAGTCTTGTTATTATACAGGCATGTCTTGCACAACAATCTCCCCCAATTTGTGAGAAGATTGCTTAACACGAATTCATGCCTGTTAACAAGACTAACCCCAAGCTTCAATGAAAAATAAGATTAATACATTAAAAATGACATAATTACAACATTTATACATTAAGAGATTTCTTGAGTTTAAATAGTTACAATATTTAGGTAAAGACAGTTTTTTCTTCTATTTCTTCTTTAATGAGATCCTTTAAGTAAACAAAAAATTCAAGTTCTTCTATGATTGGTGTCTCACTTAGAGCTTCTACATGTTTGAGTCTGTCTATCTTTGGATAACCATTTAGCACATCAATCCTAAATCTTGTGAATTTGCCAGCTTTGATGTTTAAGAATTTTTCATCTTTAGAAATTCTTCTCATTCTTTTGGTCTTGAGTTCTTCCGATCTTTTCATGTACATTTCAATCTTCTCATTGTATTTCCTTATCCTCTCCTCAAATTCAGCTTTATTCCTTGCTTTTCTTTCCTCTATTTCAATCAACCATTCAGCTAAAACAGATCTCCATGCTCTTGTAACAGTATCCTTATCCTTGAGTAGGCTTATCACTCTTTTGATTTCTGTAGGAGAGAGTCTGTCCATTAAGGTACAACCTAAAAATATGAAAGATCCATCTTCATAGTAGATTCTTACTCCCCTTAGAGTTACAATCCAGACTCTAACTATTTCCTCAGCTAGTTGTTGAAAATAATCTTCATCTAAGATGCACCAGTCTAAAGGCAGAAAATCATTTTGCTTAAAAAAAATTCCAGATGGCCCTTTCAGTTACTTCCACTTTTTCATTAGGCTTGGCTTTCTTAGGTTTTCTCCCAACATATTTGTAGTTAATTTTGAGTGATGACTTTTTAGAGGGTAGGTTTGTGATTTTCTTGAGAGATGTTTGGCTTGAGGTGATTGTTATTTTTAGATGGGTGTTGGTTGTTTGTTTGTATAGGAATTTAGGCTTAGAGGTTTAAGGCGGTTTGATGATTGAATTTGTTGGCTTTGAAGGTTGAGCTAGATTTGTTTGGATTTTTAGGGTTTGTTGTGGTTCTGAGCCATCATGCCTTTGTATGCTTCTCCTTTTCTTGTCACCATCCTTCTTCTCATCCTCCTTTTTCTCTTCTTGCTTATTGTCCTTGCTGCCAGTTGCTTTAGAATATTGATTTAGATTTGAGCCAGAAGGTTTTTGTTTGCCATCTTTCTGCTCATCATCATCCTTGTCTTTTCTTAAATTGTATTGAGTATTTGGCAGCATTGTGTCAGCATTTACAAGATCTTTATCATCTCAACATCCTCATACTTCTTGCTCCTTTTATGCTTTAGATCAGACTATAAAGTCATGATTAGCCTCATATTTGATCTGACACAGAGCTTAGGAACAAGGAAGTGTTTGCTTTATTTGGTTGTTGGGCAGATGTAGACTACTTCTTAGTGTAGATATAGATAGGCTTCAGGAAAAGCTGCTATCTGTGAATTCTTGAGCTCATGGAGAAGTTGAGTGTCTTCTGGAATTAGAGGATTTACCTTGTCAATCATTATATCCAGTTCAGATGCTCTTAGAGTTTTGAGATTTGGAAGAGACATCTGAAGTCATCTGTCCACACCCCCATCATTGATATTCACCACAATTCTTTTCTCCAAGAAATTATCAATTTTTACAACCACTGCTCTGATGAAGTTTATTTTCTTGGCCAAGGCTTTCTTGTAGGTCATGTAGTTATTTTGAAGAGACATTCTTAGTACTGCAAGAAGTTCACTAAATTCTTGTTCTTGATTGGGTCCTTCTGCAGCCTTTTGAAGTCTTTCTTTGCCAACATCAACTTGAGCACTTGAGCTTTGACCAACCTGAATAGGCTCTTTAGATTTAGCTTTAACATCCATAGATTGTTGAATCCTAGCCTCAATCTCCCCCTTAGTCTTAGTGACAGGCATGTAGAGGGGAGTTGGAATTTTTGGCGTTATGTCTTCAGATAGTGAGGGAAGTGGAATGTTGAGTTTCCCCATGATGGCTCCCAAAGCAACAGAGTTCTGCATCTGGAGATGCTTGTGGGAGTCCACCAATGTCTTGATATCAGATTGTTGACTTTTTACTAGAGAAGTCAAAGCCTGAACTTGAGCATTGAGAGAGGCATTTGAGGTCTCTAGAGAAGCCACTTGTGTCTTGAGATCTTGAAAGTCTTATGGAGAGGAGTGTGAAGTAGAGATAGCAGTAGATGGTTCAAATGTAGCTTGCACATGCTTTTGAATTTCATCCATAACCAAAGGAGAAGGAGTGTATCTTGCAGTGTGCATTTGATCCAGCTTCCACCTTGTGTCATTTGAGTTTGTGATGTGATCTTGAACTATTTTGTGCAAAGCTACAAAGGAGTCTTTTAGTTGTGTGACACTCTTATCAATCCCACTGAGATCATACTTTGACATTTGTTTTGAGAAAGTTTTGAATTGTTTTTTATCTCAGTTTGAGAGGGGATGATTTGATCCATCTTTTCCCTCACCATTCTCATAATCTTGTCTTGATGTCCATTCAATGTGAGTTGAAGTGCTTTTCCAAAATTGTGGAAAGCCTTGATTTGAGCTTTGTAGACATCATTGATGGCATCATACACCTCTTGGGGAGTTAGGGATCTAGCATTGCTTCCCAAAATGGTGATGTACTCCTCCCTGAACTTAGCTAGCACAACATCCATTTCAATGGTGAATTCCTTATCCAGCCTAGCATCACAGTTAGCATCCTGACCGGCTTCATCAATAATTTTTGCTTGGTTTTCTTCAACATCAGCCTGGTAGGTGAGCATGATAGCTTGGTAGTCCTGGTTTGTCATGTTGGATGTGTGTAGCTGTTGTGATATATGTGCAAGGCCTCCAAGTTGATCAACTCTAAGATCTTCAATGGTAGAAGGTTGATTTGCAGTTTCTTGGAGCCATTGGAAGATTAAGTGTGGTTGTTGAGATTGTGAGGTGGATGGTTGAGGGTCAGAACCACCTGTGAATGGAGTCACAGTTAGACTCACAGATTTCTCTGTGTTTATGACAAGTTATTATTCCTCACATATAGTGGGAACTTCCAATTGAATTGGAGGGGATTTGACTGGGTTACTGTCATATGCACCAGTCTCAAACCCTTGTGCTTCTTGCAAAGCACTATCACATGAATGTGAGAAACTTGCCTCTCTCATAACAGGGTCATTGGCAATTGTACTCCTAGCATCAACTGCTAATACAATTTCTGCTAGGGTTTTGAGGGGAGTTGTTCCTTGAATAGGAACCTCCAATTGAATTGGAGAGGATTTACATAGCTCCCCCTCAGGAGTACTACCCTCAAACTTAACAACATGTGAAGGCTGATTTGGGTGCATTTATAACATCCATGAGGTATTCAATAAAAACTGATGAATCCCCCATGGTTTTAATGGTGTCATCAAGGTCTACCCCAGCTAGTAGCCTCTCACCATTTGATTGTAGTGTCTGGGTGGTGAGCAAGGTTTCTTGAACCAAGTTACTTGAATGAGCTTACACTTGATAAATGGATTCAAGTGATGTATGTAAAGAAGAAATTTGTGAGATTGAGAGTTGTTGTTCAGAAGTGAGTGTTGGCAGCTCCCTTGAATGGATGGGGGAGCTTCAATAGATGTGCTCTGACTGTGCGTGCCATCCTTATTTCTTCTACCATACACTTGAATTTGATCAAGTGTTGACTGTGCAGACTCTTTACAAGATGCATTGGGGATAATGCTCTTTTCAATAGAAACACCTTGTTGAGAGGATGTATTAAGAGTCTGTTTATCCCCATTTATACAACTGCATCCTTTTGAGAGGATACAGAGGTGGTTTGAGTGGTTAGCTCAGATTTCTTACTCTTCTTTGTCCTCTTGACCAATGGTGACTCGGCTTCTGTTTGTTCATCACCACTCTCATTCATAACAGTTAAGGTTATCTCCTTTTTCTTCTTTTTACTCACTTCACCCTTTTGAGAGGATGAAGTGGTTGGTTTCCTAGATGCTAATGGTTGTGAAGAAATAGGCTCAATATGGGTAGGTTCCCGTGGGTGTGCCTGTGTTTGTGCTTCCACAGGCTCAGAAACCATTGTTGCACTAGGTTGGCTTGCACTGGTTCTCATGTATGGCATAGAATAAGGGTAGATCTTAAATCTTTCAATCATGAAAGGTGTTAACTTAAGACCCACTGGAACCTTATTCTTAGTAATAAGTGATCTAAATAGAATTTTGGACATGTGCTTACAGTTGCCAATTAATGACCTATCTACTCCTTCAAGCATATATATGTCATTGACTTTATAATTTAAAGTAGACATAATGAATCTAGGAAGAAAAATTTCTTTACCTCTTGACTCCAATGGCATTGTTAGCCTGGTGCTCAATTCCTCCAGTATGTAGTGTCCTACATTGAGCTGTTTGTTGTGAGCCATTGAGTAGACCAGCTTCTGGACGACACTAGATATATTGTCAAATCCTGACTTCCTGCAAGTGAAAGCCCTTATCACTGAGTCAAACATGAAGGACCATTATCTCCTCAGGTGCTTCTTGGTCATGCTTAACCGATTGATCTTCTCAGAATAGTTAATGAAGTCCATGAATTCATAGAGTTCATCCTGAGTTAGAGCATCCACCAGTTTGTCAGTAGGTATTCCTAATTCCATATTGACATCATCCTCAAAGATCTCCACCTGTTGGCCCTTGATTGTGCAGTTTATTACAATTGATATAACCTGGTTCGCATGCATAATTGTCCTTGTCACTGTTGTGTTCCAAAAGTCCCCTAACACATCCAAGTAAAGCACATGATTAGCAGTAAGAGCCCCTACAAAGTAGGTCTCAGACAAGAACTTGACAAAACATTTGAAAGTTTCAGGTGTTTGGTTTGCATCTAAGAATGCAAGGAAGTTAGTCTCCTTTCGAATGAAAGGTACAATATTGTTTGCTCCCATTGTTATGAGTGTGAATTTTAGTGGGTAAGAAAAATTAGTGAGAAAGGAGTTGAAATGAAAGAGAAATCGGTCTTGTATTGAAAAATCTAGGTCACTTAGAGTTTTTGAAGGTGTAAGTATGTATATGTATCGAGATGTCTGGGTATTTATAGTAAAAGCAAATGACTTGTCGAGAAGTCAAAAATAGACGTTTGGAGTATACTTAGCGTGAAGTCATTTTGATATGTGAAAAACATATCAATAAGTCATTTTATTTATTCTTGTAGAGAATTAAAAATTAACTTATTGAGATGTCAAATAAATACCCAGTTTGTCCAAAATGGACTGAATTGTTTCCAATTTTTATTTGAATATATTCAAAATAAAATCTAAATAAATTTGCCAAAAGTATTTTACCAAAATAATTTATTAAATTAAATTATTTCAGTTTTGAGTTATTGATAAGTCTAAAAGTTATACTTGTAGATAACTCTGTGAGTTAACACTACTAGAGAACTCTACAATGGCCTATCGATAATTCATAATAAAGCTTATCAAGAAGTCACTCTATAGATATCTAACTGACTTCTCAAGAACTCGCTTGAGAAGTTTTGAAATGACTTGTGGATAAGTTAATCAGACTTATCAAGAACTCAGTTCTCTATATACTTTTGATCATTTTGATTCTGCCTTTTGTCAATTTTACATATTGAGAATGTAAATTAACAGCTAGACAGTTTTCATAGAATTTGAAAAATTTTAAGCTGAATTTTTGTTTTTGAAAAATAAATATGCAGAGATTTTTGAAATATTTATAATTCATATTTCAGTTAATTTCCAATAATTAATTTTGATTTACTAGAAATTAATCTGCTGCAAAACATTGGCTGAGTTCTTGCCTTAGGATGGAGAATTAAGCATTTCAATTTCACCTACAAATCTAGTGAAAGTTGCTTCATCCAAAGGTTTAGTAAAAATGTCAGCTAATTGTTTTTCTTTTGGAACAAAAATGAGCTCAATGGTACCATTTGTAGCATGTTCTCTAATAAAATAGTACCTTACATCAATGTGCTTTGTTCTAGAATGATTGACTGGATTAACCACTATAGATATAGCACTAGTATTGTCACACATAATTGAAATTTTGTGTAACACTAGGTCATAATCCATTAGCTGATTTCTAATCCAAAGCACTTGAGCACAACAACTTCTAGCAACTATGTATTCAGCTTCAGCTGTGGAAGTTGACACATATTGTTGTTTTTATCTATACCAGGATACAATTTTTGTCCAAGAAATTGACAGCTTCCACTAGTGTTTTTTCTGTCAACCCTGCATCCAGCAAAATCTGCATATGTATAGCCAACAGCTTCAAAACCAGTTCCCTTAGGATACCATAATCCCAAGTTTGGAGTCCCCTTCAAGTATCTGAAAATCCTCTTTATAGCCATCAAATGTGATTCTTTTGGATTGGCTTGAATCTTGCACACAGACATGAACTCTACCCAAGTGTATCTTGAGAAATCATCCACCATCACAAGTGCATATTTGTTTCTTGAAATTGATAAGAAATTTACTAGCCCAAACAATTTCATGTGAATATCATGCAATGGTGCACTTATGGAATTCACAGTTTTTGACTTGTGACTTGATCTTTTCATTTTTCCTTTCTAACAAGCTTCACAAACTTCAATTTGAGTAAACTCTATGTAACGTGTAATTGTTTTTATCAATAAATGATTATTATGTGATTATTATGTGAATTTTGCTGAATTATTTGATGATTGGTGTGGTTATGTGGATGTTTATATGTGGTAAAGTCTAGGTATGTTAATTTTATCATATCCCGAATAATATATAGATAATTAAGGTATTTTTCTGGTAATTTTTGGAGTATTATATGATTTTATATTGATTTATGAATTTATTAATTATTTTCTGAATAATTACAAAATTATTTTATAAAGCCGGGTTTCGTCCAACCTCAACCGTTTTTACGTTTTTACAACCCGAAACTCTTCCGAAAACTCCTTCCTAACCTAATCTGGTAATTCCGGACATTTTCCATGTTTTGACTTTTTCGATCCGGATTACAGTTTGACCTGTGCGCGGCCCGACGCAAAATTTTCGATAAGATAACCATATTCGATAACATTATCTTCGTACAAAGCGTTTTATAAAATCCCGGTTTTGATAATTATCCAAAACCTTTGATGCTTATCCAAAACAGGATAATGCTTATCCAAAACAAATAATGTTTATCCAAAACATTATCCGATAAGATCATTTTTATAGTTACTTAGCGGCTAGGAAACATATTAATCGATCCAACACGATCCAGAACGTACTAATATTCCGTAAATATAAATAGCCCTTTTCTTATTTTGTTTCACTTGTATAATCATAATCAGATAGTACAAAGCAGTAAAACACGGAGAAAACCCTAATAAAATGTCGCTTTCTTAAAAATCAATCGCACAAATGAGGGCGTTATCGAACTCCGATTCGGGCGTGCAATATATCAATACAAATCTCTCAAAAAACTCTTTCTGAATCAATCATCTATTCTAGTGCAGAAATCAAGGTATTTTTCTTATTTAATTATTTTATTTCGAATTATTTATGGATTAAATTAGGAATTTTTGTTCTTGATATTTTTGATATGATTTGATGGCATAATCATGTAGATCTTTTCTTCATGGTCATTTTGGTATATTATATGACTAATTTGGAGTTCAATAACATGTTCAAATTGTTGTTTGATTCTCGAATTGAAGAACTAGGGTTTATGTGTTTGAATGTTCTTAATTGGAAATTAGGCGTTTCTTTGATAGGGGTTATTAGATGAAATTGATTGCATGGTTGTCTAGATCGTGGAAAAAAAATAAATTGGTATATTTGAAACTAACAAATGATTCCTGGATTGTCCCAAACGAGCCTCACCGGAAAACCGAGCCCAGCAGCGACGTAAATTTCAATCGATCGTTCCATTCAATTCGTCGTCTGTTTGTTGATTTTGACACTGTAGATGGAGTCCTGGGAGCTAGAGCAACGTTTCCTGATAAGTTGGATGAATTATGGGCTCGATTAGAGGTGGCCGAAAAGCTCCAGTCGCCGTTAATGGCGACTAGCCGGTGGCGGACGGCGGGGCTTCGCCGGGGACGATGGTCGAATTGCAATTCGACCCCTAGTTTGGAAAACTTGCAATTTTTGTCCTATTGTTTTAAAACTCTACAAAACTCAGATTTCTGTATTCAAAAATTATATTTTCATTTATTTTAAATTCAGAAAATGTTAATTTAATTATTTTAAATTTAGAAAATTATTTCAATTATTTATTTATTCAAAAATAAATTGAAATTACTTTATTAATTATTTTTAATTAGCTTTTAACTATTTTAGTTAATCGATTAATTAATTAATTTAATTAATTATTAATTAATTTTAATTGATTTAATAATCAGATTTAATTATTTTTTTTGATTTAAAAATTCTGAAAAATAGTTTCGAGTTTTAAAATATTATTTAAAATTATTTTCAAGGCTCGATAATTATTATAAAAATATTTTAAAGTCAGTTTTGGGTGTTCAAACTCTATTATTTAATTATAAAATGGTTTGGAGTCCCGTTTTATTCTGAAAAATGTTCAAATATTCATATTAAATACTTGGAAAATCATTTTGACCCTGAATCTTCTTTGAAAAATTATATGGATTGAATATCTTACGTGCTATGTGTTATATGTGATCTGACTGCTGTATAATATGATTGTATGTGCGTTATTTGACTGTTTTTGCTGTAACTATCAATCCGTACGTCGGATTTGGATGAAACGAATGGTAGATAGAAGCTTGTATCGAATAAAATGATATGAGAAGTAGTGTTGATATGTATATATGATGTCTAACAGAGGAAGCGAGACATAGAAAGGGAAATCATGTGGTCAGTGAGTGGGAACCAATTGACAAGTGTTAGTAAAGTGAAAGCAAACTGATAAGGCAAGTGTCCCTGAACTTTCTTGTAGTATAATTGCGAGTACTTTTGAACTCTTTTCATTATGTTGCAATTATTCCTAGTAGTTCTTATTCTATATTGTCAGTACTTTGAAGTACTTAACCCTAAACCGTGATTCTTATTGATCTTGAGCCGTAAGCCTAATTTCTTGTGAACCATTGATTGTTGAATTCTTGTATACGAACCACACATATCCGATACTACTCCACAAATACATATCTACCACATACTGATTCTTGATATAAGGTTGCTTAACCTACAAACCTTTTTGCCTTGTATAGCAGAAGATCATTCCTTGTAACCTTTGAACCTCTGGTCTTCTACATTATGATTCTTTCCCTGAATTGGAAGTCAATCTTCTTGTTTACCTTGTTATACCTTCATGGTGTTGTGCATCACCTTATGTTTCAAGATAAATGTTGTTTATGATTCAGTTTATTAAATTACTTTATTTATCATGTTATTATTATAGAATTGGATTGTTTTTAAATATGGATCAGATTCGTGGTCGGACCAGATTCGTGGTCATAATAGGCCAATGCGTGCCTTGGATCCAGTATATAGAGCAAAGTTGGGAGCCTTGCTCGGGGTTAGTGTGTGACTAATTAGCAGCCTAACCTTATTTTTTTAAAATAAAAGTAAATATCCAATTCTAATCATTGCTTATCAAGAAAATTGATTCCCTATGTCATTTCAATTGATCATTATTTAATCTCAGTGTCGTCATTATGACTTACTGTGCTAGTTAGCTCACTATTGCGAATTTATTTATGTTCTTTTCCAGTTAAGAAGGAAACTGATGGTGGCGAGGACCCCCAGTCGAGTGTGCAAGCTAGGTTTTCAAGTTGAAATGGAATGAGCTGGTGGAAGTTGTGTGGCTTAGTATGTGTTAAAAGTTTATAATAAAGTTTGATTTCAGATGTAAGATAAATAAATTTGGGATTTGGTACGTTTGTAATAAATAAGATTGTGGCTTGTGGATATACTTTGAACTATTGTGATCCGTGGATATGGTAAGTAGGGTCAGTGCATATATCTTATTATATTCATAAACAGGTTTAAATATGGTGTGTGTGTGTGTGTGTGTCGTGGACCCCAAACTTCTGACCCGGGTTTGGAGGGCCCCACGGTCTAATTTTGGCATGTCTCTCACTAACTCTTTCTTGACCATGGTGTTGATTGCCTTAATGATCAGATGTGAGAGTTTCTTATGCCATAAGTTGCTTTGCTCTATAGATGCCTTGGTGTAGAAGGAGCAAATACCATCCTCATTTGTTGAATCCTAGTCTGCAACAAACAAGCTTCCTTTCCTTGATCCTTTTAGAGCAACTTCATTTGTTTTCTTGAGGATGAAAATACATTATTCTTTGTCAAATAAAACTTTAAAACCATTATCTGTAAACTGGCAGACATTGAGAAGATTTACTTCAAGACCAATTACCAATGCTACATCATCAATGACAACATTGTCGAAACAATCTTTCCATATCCCATTGTGAATCCTTTGTTGTTATCACCAAAGGGCCAACCTTCTCCTCAAATTGTGTTTGAATGTTCTTAATTGAAAATTTGGCGTTTCTTTGTTAGGGGTTCTTAGATGAAATTGATTGCATGGTTGTGTAGCTCGTGGAAAAACAAATCGATTGGTATATTTGAAACTAACAAATGATTCCTGGATTGTCCCAAACGAGCCTCGCCAGAAAATCGAGCCCAGCGGCGGCTTAAATTTCAATCGATCGTTCTGTTCAATTCGTCGTCTGTTTGTTGATTTTGACACTGCAGATGGAGTCCTGGGAGCCAGAGCAACGTTTCCTGATAAGTTGGATGAATTCTGGGCTCGATTAGAGGTGGCCGGAAAGCTCCAGTCGCCGTTAATGGCGACTGGCTCGCGGCGGAAGGCGGGGCTTCGCCGGGGACGATGGTCGAATTGCAATTCGACCCCCTAGTTTGAAACACTTGCAATTTTTGTCCTGTTGTTTTAAAACTCTACAAAACTCAGATTTCTATTTTCAAAAATTATATTTTCATTTATTTTAAATTCAGAAAATGTTTATTTAATTATTTTAAATTTAGAAAATTGTTTTAATTATTTATTTATTCAAAAATAAATTAAAATTATTTTATTAATTAATTTTAATTAGTTTTTAATTATTTTAATTAATCGATTAATTAATTATTAATTGATTAATTAATTTAATTAATTTTAATTGATTTAATAATCAGATTTAATTATTTATTTTTGATTTAAAAATTCCAAAAATAGTTTCGAACTTTAAAAAATTATTTAAAATTATTTTCAAGGCTCGATAATTATTATAAAAATATTTTAAAGTCATATTCTGGTGTTCGGACTCTATTATTTTATTATAAAATGATTTGGAGTCCCATTTTAATTCTGAAAAATGTTCAAAAATTCGTATTAAATACCTGGAAAATCATTTTGACCCCGAATCTTCTTTGAAAAATTATTTTGATTGAATATCTTACGTTCTATGTGTTATATATGATCTGACTGCTGTATAATATGATTGTATGTGCGTTGTTTGACTATTATTGCTGTAACTTTCAATCTGTATGTCGGATTTGGGTGAAACGAAGGGTAGATAGAAGTTTGTATCGAATAGAATGAGATGAGAAGTATTGTTGATAAGTATATATGATGTCTAACAGAGGAAACGAGACGTAGAAAGGGAAAGCGAGTGGTCAGTGAGTGGGAACCAATTGATAAGTGTTAGTAAAGTGAAAGCAAACTGATAAGGCAAGTGTCCCTGAACTTTCTTGTAGTATAATTGCGAGTACTTTTGAACTCTTTTCATTATGTTGCAATTATTCCCAGTAGTTCTTATTCTATATTGCCAGTACTTTGAAGTACTTAACCCCAAAACCCTGATTCTTATTGATCTTGAGCCGTAAGCCTGATTTCTTGTAAACCATTGATTGTTGAATTCTTGGATATGAACCATACATATCTGATACTACTCCACAAATACATATCTACCACATACTGATTCTTGATATAAGGTTATTTAACCTACAAACCTTTATGCCTTGTATAGAAAAAGACCATTCCTTGTAACCTTTAAACACTTGGTCTTCTATATTCTGATTTTTTCCCTGAATTGGAAGTCAATCTTCCTGTTTACCTTGTTATACCTTCATGGAGTTGTGAATCACCTTCTGCTTCAAGATAAATGTTGTTTATGATTCAGTTTATTGAATTACTTTATTTATCATGTTATTATTATAGAATTGGATTATTTTTAACTATGGACCAAATTCGTGGTCATAATAGGCCAATGCGTGCCTTGGATCCAGTATATAGAGCAAAGGTGGGAGCCTTGCTCGGGGTTAGTTCGTGACTGATCAACAACCTAACCTTGGTTTTTTAAAATAAAAGTAAATATCCAATTCTAATCATTGCTTATCAGGAAACTTGATTCCCTATGTCATTTCAATTGATCATTATTTAATCTCAGTACCGTCATTATGACTTGCTGAGCTAGTTAGCTCACTCTTGCGAATCTGTTTATGTTCTTTTCCAGTTAAGAAGGAAACTGGTGGTGGCGAGGATCCCCAGTCGAGTGTGCAAGCTAGGTGTTCAGGTTGAAATGGAATGAGCTAGTGGAAGTTGTGTTGCTTAGTATGTGTTAAAAGTTTGTAAAAAGTTTGACTTCAGATGTAAGATAAATAAATTTGGGATTTGGTATGTCTGTAATAAACAAGATTGTGGCTTGTGGACATACTTTGAACTGTTGTGATCCGTGGATATGGTAAGTAGGGTTAGTGTATATATCTTATTATATTCATAAACAGGTTTAAATATGGTGTGTGTGTGTGTTTGTGTCGTGGACCCCAAACTTCTGCCCGGGTTTAGAGGGCGCCACATGTTTGGTATTAGAGCTACAGTTTAAAAGTCACTACCACAAGCCTAAATTGTCGGGAATGGGTAGAAGGTTAAGATTAGAATTAAGAAATAGAAAAATAGAACGTCGAGAGGTTGAGTGTGAATAAATGATGGGTTTTAGTATGATTCGTGAAGAGATTTGAGATTCTTACCTAGCAGCGTAACTTTCAGATAGCGGCGATGGCAGATTCCTTTATCCCAATATTATCTGAACATTCAGAACCTTTAGTGACTCGTAGAATACTTGAGGCTAGACTTCATGGAGCTAATTGCGAGTATGTAGCCCCAGATGCTCTTATGGGGTGGGCCCGTGAGGTATTGGAGGATTTGGAAAAGCTTGGTGGACCAGAGTTTCCATAACGCTAAACGACAAGAATGATGTGATAAGTGATATATGTAGAATAGTGTGTAATGTGTATTATCAGACTTTTGGGTGAGAACGTGAATAATCTAGACTTGCTAAATAAGGAGTAGGCATGTTGTACCTTTGCATCTAATAAAATATTTTGCACTTGTACCACCAAACTTTGATATATATCAGTACCTTTCCTTTCCAGATTGTCATTTACTTTACCATGCCTGTCTTATCTTACGGTACCGGTTATAAAACTCTGGTGATAACATGTACCCTTTTCCCCTTAATTGTTTACATTTTGTAAAGAAGCATGCAATTTACTTAGTTCAACTATTGAAAATGTTTTCAAAAAGGGATACTTCTGTTTTACAAAATCCTTTTATAAAAAGGAATTAATTTAAAGGCTAAATAAATTATTTGATTCTTTACAGAAAATGCCTCCCAGAAGAAATAACCGTTCTACCAACCAGAATGAAGAAACCAACAACAACAACAACATCCAAGACAACAACAACCAGAATGCCAAACCAGGTCCCATAGACCCAACTATAGCCCAGATTCCTCAAATCTTGGCTCAACAAACAGTTCACCTGACTCAACAATAGCAGAGGCAGACTAACCCTCAAATAACCTTTAAGACCTTTCAGGCGGTGAATCAACCAGAGTTTAAGGGTTTTATAGATCCTATTGAGACAAGAGTCTGTTTGAAGGAAATTGAGAAGGCGTTTGCCTTAGTTAAAGTGAGAGAGGAGCAGAAGACTGAGTTTGCGAGTTACTATCTGAAGAATGAAGCCACCTATTGGTGGGAAACTGTTAAGATGTTGGAAGGTACAGACGATGTTATGTGGGATAGATTCAAGGAGCTGTTTTTAGAAATGTATTTCCCTCAATTTGTTCATGATCAAACGGAGTTGAAGTTTCTGGAGCTAAAACAAGGAAATATGTCAGTGGCAGATTATGAAAGTAAGTTTGAGGAGTTGTATAGGTTTGTGCCATCATATATGGACACTGATAGGAAGAAGGCTAAGAGGTTTCAGCAGGGACCCAAGCCATGGATCCGAGGGAAGGTGGCCATATTTAGTTGGATACGTATGCAGGAGTTGTGCAGAAGGCTATGATTGCGGAGACGGAGAGTGAAAGGTCTCAGAAGGAAAAGGAAGGTAAGAAGAGGAAGTTTGAGGGAAGTGAAGGACAGTCCCAAGCAGGGAAGTTTCCAAAGTTTAATCAGAGGAAAGGCAAGTTCCAGCCCGGAAGGAATTTTAACAGACAGAATGCAGGCAACGGAGGCCAAGGTAATCGCCAAGCCATTGGGAACCAGCCAACCCAGCAGAGGCCAGCTATACCAGACTGTCAAGTCTGTTGAAAGAAATATGGTAGAGTTTGCAAAAACTTGAATATGGTCTGTTATAGATGCAACCAGAAGGGGCACTATTTAAGGGAGTGCCGTAATCAGCCAGCCAGAGAGCCAGTCAGCAAGGACCAGCCTACCAAGAATCAGGCAGGCAAGGTCCTATCAATTAGATTTACTTGTTTCAAGTGCGGGAAGCCATGACACATAACAAGGGATTGCAAGGCACCAGTTCCAGTAAATAATACACTGGAAATCAAGGGAGCTACTCCAATAGTGAATGAACCTCCCAGAGCTAGAGTTTATGACATGTCTGTAAAGGGTGCTATTATGGATACTGATGTTGTGGCAGGTGCGCTTACTGTGAACTCCTTATGTGCTAAAGTGCTAGTAGATTCGGGAGCAACTCGATCATTTATTTCTCAAGATTTTGTTGATAAGTTGAATTGTCCAATTGAATTGTTAAGTGAGATTATGATGGTAGAATTAGCAAATCAGGAGCATGTATCTGTTAACCAAGTGTGTAAGAGTTGTGAGATTGAGATTTCTGGCCATAAGTTTGATGCTGACTTGATACCATTTAAGTTATGAGAGTTTGACGTTATTTTAGGAATGGACTGGCTATCTAAGCACGATGCTCAGATAGACTGTCGTAATAAGAAAGTAACATTGAAGACGCCAGACGAGAAAGTGGTGACGTTTAGAGGCCAGAGGCAAGATAAGAAGTTCTTGACGATGATTCAAGCTAAGAAGTTACTACGACAAGGATGCGAGCGTATGTGATAGATAGAAGTCAGGAGCCAGCAAAACTGGAAGACATTTTAATGGTAAATGAATTTCCAGACATATTTCCAAACGAGTTACCAAGACTTTCTCCAGATAGAGAAATTGAATTTGTAATCGATTTAGCATCTGAAACGGAACCAGTATCTGAGGCCCCATACAGAATGATGCCAGTGGAAATGAATGAATTGGTAAAACAATTGCAAGAATTGTTGGAGAAAGGAATGATTAGACCCGGTATATCCCCATGGGGTGCACCAATACTATTTGTTAAGAAGAAAGACGGAAGCATGAGATTATGCATCGACTATCGAGTACTTAATAAGCTCATGATTAAGAACAAGTATCCATTACCTCGAATTAATGATTTGTTTGATCAGCTGAAAGGAGCCAAGTACTTCTCTAAGATTGATTTGAGATCTGAATATCACCAACTGAAGATCAAGCCTGAAGATATACCAAAGACAACTTTCAGAACAAGGTACGATCATTATGAATTCTTGGTGATGTCTTTTGGATTGACCAATGCCCCAGTTGCATTTATGGACTTGATGAACATAATTTTCAAAGAATATTTGGACAAGTTTATAACCGTGTTTATCGATGATATTTTGATTTACTCGAAGTCAACAGAAGATCACGCCGAGCATTTAAGGAATGCTTTGGAAATTTTTAGAAAGGAAAAGTTATATGCCAAGTTTTCAAAGTATGAGTTTTGGTTGCAAGAAGTTCAATTTTTAGGACACATAGTCAGTAGTGAAGGGATCAAAGTGGACCCAACAAAGATTGAAGCTATTATGAATTGGGAAAGGCCAAAAACACCAACAGAGGTGAGAAGTTTCTTGGGATTAGCGGGAAATTACCGAAGATTTGTTCAAGATTTCTCGAAGATTGCGACGCCTTTGATGAAGCTTACCAGGAAAAATGAGAAGTTTATATGGAATGAGAAGTGCGAAGAAAATTTTCAAGAATTGAAGAAGAGGTTAGTCACGACGCCTGTTTTTTCACTTCCAGTTCCAGATGATCAAGGAAATTTCGTAATCTATAGTGATGCTTCTCATAAGGGATTAGGTTGTAGTTTGATGCAGCACGATAAAGTCATTGCATATGCGTCTAGACAACTGAAACCTCATGAGTAGAAGTATCCTACTCATGACTTGGAACTAGCGGCGATAATATTCGCCTTGATTATTTGGAGACATTATCTATACGAAGAAACATGTGAAATTTATACTGATCGTAAAAGTTTGAAGTACATATTCACACAAAAGGAGCTTAACATGAGACAGAGGAGATGGTTGGAGTTGATCAAAGACTATGATTGCACGATTAACTATCATCGAGGAAAAGCAAATATGGTGGCAGATGCGTTAAGCAGAAAGGAAAGACTGAACATATTAACAGTACCTGAAGAGTTAATGAATTTCAGAATTTGGACTTGGAAGTCAGAATCTGCAAACCTGATGAAGAAAAGATGTATAGTATAACTTTTTAACCAGAATTGTTAGAAAAGATAAAAAAGTGCCTATAGGAAATAATGGATCAGAATATCAATCGTTTGGTTGGAGAAGAGTTATGCACTCAGAAGGACGATTAAGGTATTCTCAGATTTTCATCCAGAATTTGGATACCACCAGTGCCAGAATTGAAGAGTGAAATTCTACGGGAAGCTCACAATTCAAGGTATTCCATTCATCCGGGAAGTACCAAGATGTATATAGATTTAAAAGAGAATTATTGGGTTAGTAAATGTTACACGTGTCAAAGAGTCAAGGCAGAGCAACAGAGACCAAGTGCATTATTACAGCCACTAGAGATTCCAGAGTGGAAGTGGGAGCACATTGCTATGGATTTTATAGTTGGCTTACCAAGGAAGAAAGAGAACCACGATGCTATTTGGATTATAGTGGACAGACTAACCAAATCAGCGCATTTCTTGCCTATCAATGAAAGATTTTCACTGGATAAATTGGTTCACATGTATTTGAAGGAAATAGCAGTGCGTCATGGAGTCCCTGTGTCTATTGTGTCTGATCGAGATCCACAATTCAATTCAAGATTTTGGAGAAGTTTTCAAGAATGTTTGGGAACTAAGTTGAATATGAGTACGGCTTATCATCCGCAGACGGAAGGCCAAAGCGAGAGAACAATCCAAATAATTGAAGACATGTTATGTGTGTGTGCCATTGATTTTAAAGGAAATTGGGATGAGCATTTGTCCTTAGTGGAGTTTGCTTACAATAACACAAATCATGCCACTATCGGAATGCCTCCCTATGAAACTCTTTACGGACGCAAATATCAATCACCAGTATATTGGGACGAAGTCGAAGAACGTAAGATACTTGGACCCGAGTTGTTATAACAGACAAAGGAAGTTGTTGAGGTTATTCAGAAAAGGCTAATTGCAGCACAAGATCGTCAAAGGAAATATGCAGACCAATCCAGAAAGGATATGGAATTTGGAGAAGGAGATTTAGTGTTACTGAAAGTTTCATCGTGGAAAGGATTAACGAGATTCGGAAAGAAAGGGAAGTTGAGTCCTAGATACGCTGGACCTTAAAAATTTTGAAACATGTCGGCAAGATAGCATACGAGTTGGCGTTACCCCCGCACATGGTGCATATTCATAATGTTTTTCACGTATCGATACTTAAGAGATATTTATCGATCCAACACGATCCAGAACATACTAATATTGCGTAAATAAAAATAGCCCTTTTCTTATTTCATTTCACTCGTATAATCATAATCAGACAGTACAAACCAGTAAAACACGGAGAAAACCCTAATAAAATGCCGCGTTCTTAAAAATCAATCGCACAAACGAAGGTGTTATCGAACTCCGATTCGGGCATGCAATATATCAATACAAATCTCTCGAAAAACTCTTTCTGAATCAATCATCTATTCTAGTGCAGAAATCAAGGTATTTTTCTTATTTAATTATTTTATTTCGAATTATTTATGGATTAAATTAGGAATTTTTGTTCTTGATGTTTTTGATATGATTTGATGGCATAATCATGTAGATCTTTTCTTCATGGTCATTTTGGTATATTATATGACTAATTTGGAGTTCAATAACATGTTCAAATTGTTGTTTGATTCTCGAATTGAAGAACTAGGGTTTATGTGTTTGAATGTTCTTAATTGGAAATTAGGCGTTTCTTTGATAGGGGTTATTAGATGAAATTGATTGCATGGTTGTCTAGATCGTGGAAAAAAAATCAATTGGTATATTTGAAACTAACAAATGATTCCTGGATTGTCCCAAACGAGCCTCACCGGAAAACCGAGCCCAGCAGCGGCGTAAATTTCAATCGATCGTTCCATTCAATTCGTCGTCTGTTTGTTGATTTTGACACTGTAGATGGAGTCCTGGGAGACAGAGCAACGTTTCCTGATAAGTTGGATGAATTATGGGCTCGATTAGAGGTGGCCGAAAAGCTCCAGTCGCCGTTAATGGCGACTAGCCGGTGGCGGACGGCGGGGCTTCGCCGGGGACGATGGTCGAATTGCAATTCGACCCCTAGTTTGGAAAACTTGCAATTTTTGTCCTATTGTTTTAAAACTCTACAAAACTCAGATTTCTGTATTCAAAAATTATATTTTCATTTATTTTAAATTCAGAAAATGTTTATTTAATTATTTTAAATTTAGAAAATTGTTTTAATTATTTATTTATTCAAAAATAAATTGAAATTACTTTATTAATTATTTTTAATTAGCTTTTAATTATTTTAGTTAATTGATTAATTAATTAATTTAATTAATTATTAATTAATTTTAAATTGATTTAATAATCAGAATTAATTATTTTTTTTTGATTTAAAAATTCTGAAAAATAGTTTCGAGCTTTAAAATATTATTTAAAATTATTTTCAAGGCTCGATAATTATTATAAAAATATTTTAAAGTCAGTTTTGGGTGTTCGAACTCTATTATTTAATTATAAAATGGTTTGGAGTCCCGTTTTAATTCTGAAAAATGTTCAAATATTCATATTAAATACTTGGAAAATCATTTTGACCCTGAATCTTCTTTGAAAAATTATATGGATTGAATATCTTACGTGCTATGTGTTATATGTGATCTGACTGCTGTATAATATGATTGTATGTGCGTTATTTGACTGTTTTTGCTGTAACTTTCAATCCGTACGTCGGATTTGGATGAAACGAAGGGTAGATAGAAGCTTGTATCGAATAAAATGATATGAGAAGTAGTGTTGATAAGTATATATGATGTCTAACAGAGGAAGCGAGACATAGAAAGGGAAATCATGTGGTCAGTGAGTGGGGGAACCAATTGACAAGTGTTAGTAAAGTGAAAGCAAACTGATAAGGCAAGTGTCCCTGAACTTTCTTGTAGTATAATTGCGAGTACTTTTGAACTCTTTTCATTATGTTGCAATTATTCCCAGTAGTTCTTATTCTATATTGTCAGTACTTTGAAGTACTTAACCCTAAACCGTGATTCTTATTGATCTTGAGCCGTAAGCCTAATTTCTTGTGAACCATTGATTGTTGAATTCTTGTATACGAACCACACATATCCGATACTACTCCACAAATACATATCTACCACATACTGATTCTTGATATAAGGTTGCTTAACCTACAAACCTTTATGCCTTGTATAGCAGAAGATCATTCCTTATAACCTTTGAACCTTTGGTCTTCTACATTATGATTCTTTCCCTGAATTGGAAGTCAATCTTCTTGTTTACCTTGTTATACCTTCATGGTGTTGTGCATCACCTTATGCTTCAAGATAAATGGTGTTTATGATTCAGTTTATTAAATTACTTTATTTATCATGTTATTATTATAGAATTGGATTGTTTTTAAATATGGATCAGATTCGTGGTCGGACCAGATTCGTGGTCATAATAGGCTGATAAGTGGCATTTTATACCACTTAGAACGTCTTAAAATGGCTTAAATTGGTGTCTTGAAATCAAGTATTTTGTGTATTTGATGCGTTTTTCTAGTGTTTATGCATTTCAGGGTATTAGTTGCATTTCGGAGGAGGAATCATCAAGAATAAGCCTTGGCATGTGTTCACCATTGAGAGAGGAAAAGAACGGGCAGATTACGGCGAAGAAACGGAGCAAACCTGGAATTTTTCCAGTAGGGTCCTGCGCGCCCGCGCAGCAATGCTGAGCGGCCGCGCAGCAGCCTTGCGCGCCCGCGCAGAAATGCTGAGCGGTCGCGCAGGGTCGGGGAAAAAGCTGAATTATTTTAGACTTCTACTTCTGTTTGGCTTCCAACTTCTATGTAATCTGAGTTTTATGGGACTATTATATAAGTAGATTTAAGACGTTTTCATAGAGAATATGAAGGAGATTATGTTTTAGATTGTGTTTGGCGCAAGAAGTGAAGGAGATAAGGAAGAAGACCGATTTAGCACACTGCAACGAAGAGGAAGCATATATTCTTGTGATTCTTGTTTCGTTGTAACGTTAGATGCTAGTTTTCTTGCTTTGACTTATTTACTCTTGTGACGTACTCTGTTTTAATATAATTAGTTTAGTTATTATTTTCTTGTGTTGTTTATCATGATTTCATATGAACCCATGATGGCGATAAGTTCTATTATGGGCTAATCGTGATCATGGGGTTGCAACGGATTTATTATGGAATTCTTTAGTTAATTATTTAATACTTTAGTGTGTGATGATTGCATGATATCTAGTATTGGTTGTGCGTATTCGTCTTATGTGCGTCGCGAACATATAAGATAGGGTGTTAATCTCTTGTGAAGCGATGGTGGATCTTGAGATTTAGAACTTGCCATGCTAGCATAGGTTCATGTACGTTGTGCATGATTAGTGGGTAACTCTAACAGTTTTATTTGCCCTATGTAATCAAAAGGAATAACTTGTGCTTAAATCGTTGTGTTGTCAATTTCTGTAGATATATAGGAACTCGACATAATTGATGACTATTCAACTTCTATCTTAATTGTGGATGTTTGGTAGAATGGTATTAGTACAATGAAAGTTGGCTTTTATCAGTTTCGTGTTATTCGATTAATGTCATCACTGTCACATGCTAAAGGTAATAACAATGGCTATAGAAGGAAGTACTAATGAAGTTGTGATCTCATGAGTGTTTTATTATTGATAAATTGAAGTGTTAGTTAAGTGGTTAATTAAGTAGTTAATTATAATTAATATTTAATCAATAATTTTAAGTGTTATCTTAACATTGAGAAGTAATCATACATTGGTGAGTGAGTTTAATTAGACAATAACTTAGTCTGAGTCGAACGAACTAGAAAGTATTCTATATTACTTGCGAACGCGTATACTTGCGTGAATATTAGTGCATGTTTTCGCCCTAACAAGTTTTTGGCGCCGCTGCCGGGGACTCGGCATATTTGTTTAGTTTATGTACTTACCATCATTGGTCATTAGGACTCAGTGATTAGGACGTAGTAGTTAATTACTCTTTTCGGTTGTGTTTCAGGTACTTTAGCAAGCGTTTATGCAAACTCGTTCTCGTGCTCGCAAGAGGACCTTAGATACAGCTGAGGAGAAAGACGAAGTTCTTGATACTCCGGAAAAGTTAGATTTTGAGGATTCGGATTCAGGAACTGTAACACCCCCAAATTCGGGGTCGGGGATCCGGGTTGTCACGAGTTCCATTTCCCTTAATAACACCCAATCTTAATAAATAATCAACTACTCTGTACTGTGACCCCACAATAAACACACACACCACAAGTTATAGTCTCAGAGATGAATATCCAAAAATAATCACAAGTTGTTTTATTCCACAATTATAAGCCATTACACCTCAAAAGGGTTTCTAAATAAATTTACATTTCTTTGCCATTATTACAATTCATAAACATACATAAATCTGGTACATCAGAAGTTGAAAGCCTAGCCTATTGGTAGATCCTACCTCGGCTATAACGGTATCAATACCTATAGGAAGCTGCGGAACGTTTCCTATCCGCTCGCGAATTGGGAGCTTGGTCCTGTTCATCTTGTCTATATGATGTTGTGTGATGAAAGAAGAAAGCAAGGGTGAGCAGCAAGCCCACCAAAATAATATGTATAATGATTAACAATATATGAGCCTTCTCATAGTACTCATGAAAGTCTTGGTCAAAAGAAATGAACCAAGTTGATATCTTAATGCGATGAAGTCACAAAATATTCAGTATATATATACATATATACTTTTCAAAATATTGGAAGTCCTCTTCCATGCATAATACACACAGAGTTCCAGTGTATAACTGTATAAAAATATCGTTGCAAGGTGATCTCATATATCTAACCTTGTCACAACGTTTTTCTGAAAATCTTTGTCATACATAAGATAATCATTTACTAGATATAAGTTTAAAAGATGAAGTTACAAGATACTCCAATATACTTATATCTTTTCCAAATACTACTTGAACTACCACCGTTCAAGTTATAATTAGTTCAAAAGTTCATCACATAGATGAGACTACAAGACCATATTTGAATAGATTAAATCTTTTAAAATATCATCAAAATAAAATGAAGTTACGAGATACTTCATTTGATGTAAACATCATTTTGAAAACTTGACCCTGCCAACACTCAACAATCGTCCAACCGTAGCCTTTCTATCGAAGTGCTCTAGGTAGTGTTGCAGAAATTATCCAATTGGATGATGAACTCATTACGGGAGTTTTCCGTGCCAGGAAGACCACTTACGATGATCAGTCGTAGTAGTACAACCCCACCATTTTCTACATGTAGAGGAGAACCTGTCGGATTTACTTGTCAACCGAACACTGAACTCCTAAGGAATGGACCGCCTTAGCGGAACTTCCAGGCCATTTGGGCCAATATAATAAGGCTGGGCCGGCGCTACTCGGCCACTTACGCCACTCCTAGTTCAGATGAAATCCATGACTCTGAAACGTAAAGCTCGTCCCCACTTTCCCCAAGTAGAAACTTGTTGATACGGCTCCACCAAGAAGTCGTATCTATTTGGAAAGGAGAACTCACCGATATTTCCCAGGCGATGCCTGTTAATGGATTAACTTAGTTCCAAGAATTTTACTTCCCGAGTGTTGGGTAAGTAATCGATTCATTTAACAAAACAGCAACCTTGTTGCGAATATAAAACACACCACAGAGCCGGATCCCTCAGGTTTTGAGCGAGTATATAAATCCCCTTCGAAAGGAGAATCTTAAATATAAAAATGAGTTTTAGGATCCGCTCTAACTTTTAAAAATCATTTTGAAGACTCGCAAAATATTTTTAAGAATGTTTGGAGTGATGCTGATTTAATAAAATAAATCAATCCCCAGAATATTTAGAAAATGTCTGAATATTATTATTTAAATAATATTCCCATAAAGAATAATCTTTATAAAATAATTGAAGTAGAAGTATTAAAACTTATACTTGAAATGAATAGCAAATAATCAAAGATATACTTATACGAAAGTAATATCTTTATTTGAATAATCAAAAATAAGTTTGATTATCGACACCTTATTCTTTAATACAATAAAGAATATTATTAAGTAATAAGCGGAGTCATAATACCTCGAATGAATACTATAAATAATATTCATAAAATAAAGGAGTCATACATCCTCAAATGAATATCCAAGTAATATTCAATAATAATATAAACTGAGTCATAAGCCCTCGAATGAATACTCAAATTAATATTCAATTAAGTAAAATAAAGGTATCGAATAAACCTTATTCGATCCATAGTTTTAAAAACTATATCCATATATATATAAATATATATATATATATAATATACTCGGGAACATCGACTCCCGGTTTAGAAATATGTTCACCTTTTATCCCCTATACTAAGGGTATACGCAACTACTTGCTTATTTCTAGCATAGGTATTATGCAACTATAAGCATTGAAATCTACAGATAGATAACCAGATTACGAAACAGACATGCATATATACCATATCAGCATGCTCCAATATATCGCAAAATTTGCTAATAACAATCATGCACTATCACAAGATAATGCATATACATATATTTATATCACAACAACAGTATATCGGGTAGAAAACTTGCCTGAGCCACTGGGGGTTACAAATGGCTTGGGACGAGTCTGGTAACCTATAAACAACAAGTAAGTTGGAATTAAACCAAAGTCACTTGTAAATCTATACTTTAACCAACTTAGATTCTAACGCTTGCTTTGCGCTTACTGATTCTCTTAAGTCACTCGAGTACCCTCGGCTCCACCATTTTTAATAATTTAACCATTACGAGTTTTAAAGCGATTCCTTCGCGAGTGTCTTACCAACTGCCTAACACTCTTACCATAATTGTTTCATACACTAATTAACTCTTTAAGGTCCTTAACCAAGGTTTCAAAGTAAGGCGAGGGGTAATGGTTCGGTCGCGAAATACCGTTACTTAAAACGGTCGTTTCTCCTAAACCGTACATCGGAATCAAACGAACTACATATCAAAACGAAGCTCATAACATGAACTATCTAAAAATTGCAATGGTAAAAACCTAGCTGGGAGTTCTCGGGTCCTAATGTTATGAACAAAAGCAGTCTAAAGTAAATCGGACATTACGACGGCTATGTTTACGCGATTACCAATGTTTAAACTACTCCAATTAACCACCAACCAACTCATAACCATCAATACAACAAAAATTCACCGAAACCATACCACATCAGTCCATAATCTCCAAGGTTTTCAACTCAAACAACCACAATCAAGACCTATGAACTATAATCAAGCTTCAATTACCAAAATACTTCCAAATCAAACCAAACTACTAATAATCACAATCCATGCTTCTCATTTCACAAAACCAACCATTAAACTTACTAACAAATAAAGTAAAGGCTAGGGTTTGAAGTTTATACCTTCCTTGGGAGGTGTTAAGTTGCTAGGAAGCCTTAGGGAGCCTCCTACAAGCTTGATCTTTCCAAAGAAATCAAGAACACAAAATTAGGCTTTGAAGTTTCTAAAAGTCCGATTTAAAGAACTGTAAAAATGAGGGTCTTATCATGCTTATTTGGAAGAGACTTGTGAACAAGAGTTGTAGGTCATCTCAATACCTTTCCAATGAGCTATAGAACACAATATTTGAGTGAGAAATGAAGGCGATACAGCAGTTTTAGTGTGCTGGTTCTGTTTTGGCCGAGAGCATGAAGAACAATGCCTTGGTTTCTTTTTGATTTTGATGAAAAATGATTTGCTTGGCTTGGTTGGTTTGATTTTTGTGTTTGTTTTAGTAAATTACCTAGTTGCCCTTGATTTTGTGTGGTTAAAAAGCCACCACATCTCCTTCCTTCCCATGTCATGCTTGTGTCATCCTCATGATGTCATCCTCCCCTCCTTGTCCTCTTCTCATTGGTTGGGTGACATCATCCTCTCTAATCCCTTTAATTAACTTCCTAATTGTTTGCCTAAAGACCGCTGATCTGTTATACTGTTCGCTTAACTTTCGTTTTCGTTTATCGTTTGAGGGATCATACCCAGGATCTTATTACTTAGGTTCCCTTAACCTTTCTCAATACATTATATTCCTTTTTATGATCCTCTATTATAATCCTTTAATTTAAATCCTTTTTATTCTGTTACCTTATACTCAATTCTTTCTGTATCTGGTAGATTTTCGGGAAAAATCAAAGTGTTCGGAATTGGATTTTGACGATCTTTACATACACTTATATACCATATAGAGTACTAATAAAATCTCAGAATATCCATAACAGAACCCCTACATAGTGTGGCATGAAAAGTTTTCTCATTCAGCAAAAACACTATTCATAAGGGTTTCAAAAATTTCCAAAAATTGGGGTTATTACAGTCTTCCCTCCTTAAAAGGATTCCGTCCCGGAATCAAATAGAAAATGAATAGGGATACTCTCTTAGCATTGCACTTTCTACTCTCGAGTAAATTTTCCCACATTGTGGTTCTACTATCAAACTCTGACTAGTTTGATAACCCTTTTCCTTTTCCTAAGCAATTGTTCCTTTTTCAATCTATAACCCTTTCTGGTTGCTCCATATAGGTTACGTCGGGTTGCATATCTATGCGCTCATATGCCCTTATTTATCTGGCATCCGAATTACACTTTCTTAACATTGATACGTGGAACACGTTATGAACTTGCTACATGTTCGGGGGTAGGGCTAGCTCATATGCTAACTTCCCAAAACGTCTTAATATATCCAAGGGTCCAACAAATTGTAGACTTAGCTTTCCTTTCTTTCTGAACCTCATCAATCCTTTCCAAGGGATACCTATAACATTACTAGGTCCCCTATTTCATACTCTTTGTCCTTTTGAGTCAAATTAGCATACCTCTTATGTCCATCTTGGGTTACTACCAGCCGTCCTCTGATTAGATCTATTATATCCCTGGTCCTTTGGACTACTGCGCGTCCGAGCATCTTGCGCTCTACAACTTCATCCTAACATAAGGGAGATCGACATTGTCTTCCCTCAAGGATCTCATAAGGCGATATCTCAATACTGACATATGATCTATTGTCGTAAGAAAACTCAACCTGTGTTAAGTGATCATTCCAATTTCTTTCAAGTCTATTGCACAGACTCTCATTATAGCTTTTAGCATTAGAGCTTTTGCTTCTCACTACCCATCCTTTTTCCCAGTTCGTAGTCGCTACTATCTTCCGTTCCTAATATTATACTAGTTATACTTTTGCTCGTTAGCATTCTATAACCTTTTAATAACCACGTCAACCTTAGTATCACGAACGCGTTAGAATCGGAATACCACCGTACTAATACTACTTCCTTTAGCTGCTTCCATCTTTGAAAGCTTGGTCCTTCATATAGAAGTAAAAGAATTTATTGAGAGATCACTATGATCATGAACACTTGTTATATCGCATAGTTAGTACAGAAGGTGGCCAGCCTTTAGTACTTGACAAGCAATTAAACAATAGCTGGTATCCTACTCGGCTTCTATCACACAGATAGATAGTCATTCGGCAATACCTCCCCTTCTGGAAGGGTTGTTCTTCTCAGCTTATATGAAATGAAAAGAAGAGAAAAGAATGAATTGAAGAGAATTGTATATATGAAAAAAAATATACTGCCACAAAATATCTGGCTTGGAACCTACCTCTGAATTATAGAGGTTTGTCATAGGAGAACAAAACATATGTGTATATATATCAACATCAAGCATTATAGCATCGTATTTCACATGCCTAAATATTTGCTATTTCGTCCATCCTTCTATGGACCCATGCTCTTCCTCGAGCTTATACACAATCACCTTTGAAACTCCCTCGATATCGAAAATCGAACCCGGGATCTCATTCTAGACATCATCGTTACTAGAATTCTATGCTTGCACCGCAACCTTCCTCGTATAATAATACGACTCTCTATTGATAAGAAAGAATAAATATTCAATAGGTAGATACTCTACTTAATTAGTGTATCAATGATAACTTATACACTACCACGACCCGATTAGTGGTACTCAATCTCAACACCCATTCCAATACAACTCTCACGGTTGTAATCAGCTCATTACTCGCAGAATCATTGCTGCCTTACTATGGTCCACCACTGACCTACTGTAGTCATTCATTTTCCATGAAGTCTTAATAGCTAACCATACGGAGTCCATACATCTCGTATCTAATTCTTCTAAGGAGGTAACATGATCACCGTTCATGATTCATGAAGAACACTCCTGAACTTGACGTACTTTCATGATATGAAGTAGATAAAATTGCAGAAGAGTTTCAGTCAAAGCAACGATAGCAGGTTAATACCATTCTTAATCGTATGCCTTAAATAGAAGACTTAACTCAAAGGTTCGTCTAGTCCTTTTTGAAACATGGTCCTGGCTTATCTCAAGATAGGACCTCCTAAGATAGATAGCCCGCTCATGGCGATTACACGAATTAAACCTTTACCAACTACTATTACGGTTGGGTATTGCACAGTCATCAGATGGAATGTCAATCTTTCAAATCATAATACAATCTTCACGGCTTTAACCATTATCATTGTATTCTCCTGGCACGAGCGCCGATAATTATCTTTTTACCTTTAAAGTGTCGGCCACCTCTTTGGCCTTTCCTGATAGTAAAATTTCCTTACAGTCAATGTCATTTTAACCACCTCCAAATAATTTTCTATCTCATTTCAATCACAACTTATGTGAAGATGTTTTCTTTAAAGTCTGATGAGTAAAAATAAAAAAATTATCACCATTTTTCCATAAGTTATTGCCTCAGTCTTTAGAGGTTAATCACTGTCACGACTGACTTTTAATCATACTTAGAACATCTTTTATCTTAAGTCCTAATTTCCCTGAATAATTTCGACCATTACTGGTTCGATCCATACCTTCTCGTGGTTTAACACGTGCCTCACTTGGCATCATTATAATTACGTCATATTTCCTTTATCAACATTTCTATTCTTGAGAATTTTGAATATTACCTTTCTCCTTGTAAAACCTCTAAGGTTATCCTTGAATCGTTCATCCTGTATTCCCTAGATACAGGGCATATCAAGATACCATTTATTAATACCAGAATCATTGTCTATATACTTCTGAAAAAATTTCTCCATTGATTCTTAAAGGTTGTTATTACCTTAATCCTTTCCAATTCATACTGTCAAAACTCATACTATCCCTATTAAGGGTGAAATTCCAACCTTTAGGCATTTCCCTAGGATTCGTTTTAAGTTACCGATGTTCTATCCTTGATTCCACCTTTAAAAAGGTACATGCATCCTTCCATGGATAAATCAAGTCATATATTCCTGATAAGGGTGTCTTATTCAATCATTTACACCTCGATAGTATATGCCTAATTTCCCAATAACATCTGTATTCAAAATGAGGTTAATCAATATGGCCTCCAAAAGATAACAACGGTTATCCGCTTTTCTTTCCTGATTTGGTAATGATAACATGGATGTTCTGGAAGATATTGGTCATGTTCAACGTGAACTTCTTCTTAATAATTCCTTATTTACTTTTGTTGTTTATCTCAACAGTCATCTCAATGTTGGGATATCTTTCATACCCGGCGTCTCCCTTTTTGGGTATCATGCCCCTGGTCTTACACTTCACATTCTTGAAGGTCACTTCCTTCATCCAATTTTCCTAATTTCTTACTTCCTTGTCTCCTCAGTCTATCTGCGTCTCATTATTTATCCTTCGAACTATCTCAAGGTTTCCTCGAATCCTCCCAACTTACAGGGGATAAAATATATGTATCTCTTATACCTTTAACCATCAATTTAACTCATGGTGAATCACCCTCATCCTGACGATTACATACTTTTCTATTTCTATTACTACGAGTCTTTAGAGTTTCCTCATACCCAACTCCCTTCTCATTCCTCAAACTCTATTGCCTTTATATTCCTTTCCACTTCAGTTTCTTTTTATTTTCCTTTCTCTTATCATTATTTCATGAACCAACACAACATAAGCATTGATTTCATACATCCCGTCATTCTGGATTCGTGTCCTCAGAACGAATCTTGATAACTTTTACAACTTAGATTCATAATTCATCATACTCATCCACTTTTGTTCTAGCTCCAAAGCTTTTACACTATCTCCTTATCTTACTCGACTTTCTGTTTCCTTAGTATGAAATGTTTCATCCTACTCCCCATAATTGGGGTCATCTTTTAATTTA